>NT_176923.1:56361-143632 GCF_000188095.3 Bombus impatiens | reverse complement strand
CGCTCATAGGTGGCACCCGCGAGATGACCTGTGAGTATGAGTGCACTTATAGGTGGCGACCACACGATGAATCCTGGGTTCGGCACCCCGTATATCGGGCATACACCAATGCCATCTGTAGTAAATAATATATTTTTTCGTCAGCGGCGGAATATTTTCTGTTGATTTTATCGATATATTGGATTAATCGCTTCTTAAAAGTTAATCATTGTTGAAACAACATCAAAACGTTTTACGCAATATATTTCAAACATCCAAATCGTATACTGTTTCGTGCTAAAAAATCTGTTAAATCCATTGACAGTGAAACGATATTTCATATCGTCGATATTTCATTCCCACGCACTTGTAACGTCAATTTTATCAGAGGCCACCGCGCACCCTCAATTACCCCAGGGACCCACCATAAACCTAAACTTTCTAAATTCATTATTTCTGTTATCTGTTTATGAATGGTCCTTGAAACAGCCCTTAGGTTGTTATACGTCCTTACTAATTACGGGGAAAGCAGGTAGCTAGTGGGAAAAACCCAATACTTGACTAACGAAAAAGCTGGTTTTTCTCATAAACAATATTACCTACTACCTACCTACTTCATTTATTAACATGACCTATAACCAATTGGCATCGTGGATCGTTACCCCCACTTTTCCTAACGGAAGGTGCGAACAGCGAATCCGCGTTGTTAATTAAAAAGGGCACACCCGCACCGAGCTTTCCTCCGTAATGAGACGAGACACCTGGGGAGAAATAGACAAAACCATCGAACAGTGAACATCCATCCGATCAGTTTACCCCTAAGTTTACGTGACACATACTGTGCGCATTTCTGGTGCGCTCTTCAGTTCAGTGACAGTGCTTCAGCGGATCGGACTGCCGAAGCGTAAGTTAAAGTTGATTAGTAAACAAACTCCTTCGGTCATTTACGAGTCAAAAATATATAAAATCTTATATATTGATATAATTAATTTTGTAACCATAGAATCTTAATCTTGTTAAAAGTAATTGTTAAATTCTTAAAATGTTAATTTAAATATACATATTGATTAAAGTAGTAATTTTTAATCTTATATACGATATAGGCATCCCGCTAGTCAAAGGATTCACTTACTGTGTACTTAATGTGTCATACCGTAACGTCAAAATAAAGAAGTTAGTGAAGTTTATGAGGTTAAGTTAATTGAAAAATTGAGTTAATTGAAAAATGTCGAAACCAAGAAGAAAGAAACCATTTAGCGGTAAAGCAAAGAAACAGCAATTGCAAACTAAGAAGCAACGGCAAAATTTGGCTTTACATAGTATGTATGCACAATATAACAATGAACGATACGTTTTATATATTACATATTCGAATAATTAATTTTATGTTATAATTAGCAGGTGAAAGTCACAGCGGATACAAGGAAGATGACATAAATTACTCTAGTGATCTTGAATATAATGCTATACAAAAAATTAATAAACAGCCAAAAAATGATAATTCTCTTAGAAACAGATATACTTTACAATTCTTTCAAGACAGTGAAGAAGAAATACTGAAACGAAAGAAACAATCCAGAAGTGCTATTGTACCTTTATCTCTTAAAGATCAAGAAGTTTCAAATAATTATTTTCCACCTGGAATTGATATGCCAAAAAGGCCACCATGGGACTTTAATATGTCAAAAAAACAATTAGAATTGGCAGAACATAAGTATTTTACTGTAAGTAATTGTAATACACATTTATGTTTGTTGAGATAAATTTAATATTGGCTTATATTTTTAGGAATATTTAAAAAACATGGAAAAGTTAAATACCATCAGTTACTTTGAATTAAATTTAGAAACTTGGAGGCAGTTATGGAGAGTTCTTGAGATGTCTGATATTTTATTAATCATTGTTGATATTAGATATACCGTTTTAATGTTTCCTCCATATTTATACGAGTATATAACGAATGAACTTAAAAAAGACATGATTTTAGTATTGAATAAGATTGATTTAGCACCTCCAGCTTTAGTAATAGCATGGAAAGAATATTTTCATACCATATACCCAAAGTTACATATTTTGATGTTCACTTCGTATCCCACTTATAATTTATGTGGAAATAAAAGGGATACAAAGGGAATGAAACACAGGCGGAGAAAGGGAAAACTTAAAATGGCTGCAGAAGGAGCCCAGAAATTGTTGGATATTTGTAAAGAAATTGTTGGAGATAACGTGGATTTAACTTCTTGGCAAGAAAAGATTCAAGAAGAAATGCAAATGGAATTTGATTTAGATGACGTCGATCATAAAAGCAATATTACTATAGAAAAAGGAGATACAAGTTATATCAAGCATGAACGTTATAAAAATGGAGTTTTATCCATAGGATGTATCGGAACTCCAAATGTTGGAAAATCGTCCTTAATGAATGCATTAATGGGTAAGCAGTATTTTTTATAAAAAAATTGAAATTTAGAAAATGACAATGTTTAAATATTTAAATGTCATTTGTTAAATATCTTTCATAGGCAAAAAAGTTGTTAGCGTGTCACGTACACCAGGACATACTAAACATTTTCAAACTATATTTCTTACAAAAACTGTTTGCCTCTGTGACTGTCCAGGATTAGTATTTCCATCTACAGTACCTAAACAACTACAAATATTAATGGGATCTTTCCCAATAGCTCAAGTCAGCGAACCATATACAACAATTAAATTTCTAGCTGAGAGAATAGATTTACCAAAGATACTTAAATTGCAACATCAAGATAACGATGATACATGGAGCGCTATGGATATTTGTGATAGTTGGGCTGCTAAACGAAATTTCTTCACTGCACGAACTGCTAGATACGATTCTTACAGGGCAGCTAATTCGTTATTAAGGATGGCCCTTGAAGGGAAAATTTGTATATACGTATATCCCCAAGATTGGAGTCTTAATAAAGGTAATCGTCGTTAGACGTTGGTATAAATAATTTACTAATTTTTAAAATAATCTCTTTCTATCTTATAACAGGAAAGTTGGAGAATCATCCAGAAATTGAACTAGTTAAATGGATTCAAGCTAAAAATAAAGGCGAAGATGTAAGTGATATGAGAGGAATATATATTTCGTCCGAAGATGAAAATGACGAACAGAAACTCTCAGAAAATCGAGAACATGAAGAGAAAACATCGCAAGAAACATCCGATACTTCTGACCATTCTAACGAGACAACAAGCGAAGACTCAGAAATATCGCCCGTAGTTAACAAATTTGAAGCATTGTGTACAGATATATCAGAAATAAATCCTTAGTTAGTCAGTGTTTAATTAATATTTTATTTATTCCTTTGAATACATGTTATATATATATATGTATATGTCGGAGATGAAAGAATATCGGGGCTTCCCTTTTGGAATGTTGGGGAAAACCCCAATACCCTAGTCCAGACTTTTACTATAGCTACACTTAAGTAATAAAACTAAGAAATAGTTTTAATGTTCTAATCCGATTTTATGACGATGGGCTTGGGCTCGAAGTGACATAACGGGTCACTGAACGTAGCCACGGTCACGGGAGGGACGTGTACCTGACAGAGGTATGGAATAATTATACAGCTCTCCTTAAAAACAAAGATTGACCCGAGAGGTGGGGAGAAGAATATATAAGGGCAGTTTCACTTGGACTGCGGGTTAGTTCATTCGGATAAGTTTTATTTGTACGTTGAGTCATACGTGTACCACATCGCATTCGTCATTCCGTTGACCGTGGATTCGTTATCGAACCTGAATTCATTGTCATCAACATCTCGACCATCCGATCGCCGCTATTACTTGTAGCCTTTTGTAATAACCACATTTGTACCAATAAATATCAGCTATAACCGCGATGGCAAATTCGAGTGAAGGTTCGTCAAACACCCAAAATTCCAACCTTAACCCGACATATATATATTTATAACGTTTCTTTTAAGAAAGATTTTTATTAGATTTTTATAATTCCATATTTTTCATTCCAAATTTGTAACCATCTTGGGGTTGACTTGATTGGATTATTTGTCGCGAAGACATATATATATATATATATATATATATATGTATATATATATGTATATATATATATATATATATATATATGTATATATATATGTATATATATATATATATGTCGGAGACGAAAGGACACCGGGGCCTTCCCCTGGAACTTTGGGAAAATCCGTAAAATCGTAATTAAAGTTTACAGTTGTAATTAAATAATTTGCCGTTATTCTGCCCAATTGTGCTTGTTTGCGATTTGTGATAATAAACTTGGGCCCAAGGCGACCATCAGCCGCCGAACGTAGCCGCGGTCAACGGGACGGGCGCTCCGTCTAACAAAGGAGCAGAGCGATTTTATGACCCTCATTAAAGGTAATACCCATAGAGGTACCCGACAGTAAAACATGCCAATGGTTTCTTCGGACAATGAATACCTAACGTTGAGGCACGTACATAGCACAAGTCTAGTTAGCCCGAGGACCCGCTATAAAACCTGGGTTTTTCGGCAATTAAGATTTGGGCAAACGGACAGGCAGCTTTTGTCTCAAATCGACCAAAAGATCTTTCTCGAGATCTCATCGGCGAAGGGAGTAGTACACGTTTGAGTTAGAGCAAGTATACCTATTCTTCCGTTGACCTTGGATTCGTTATCGAACCTAAGAGCATTATCACTAGTGTCGCGAGTGCCTAATCGCCGCTGTTGATCGTCGAATCGATAGTGTTCATACTCGTAGTATCAGGCCGTATCTTCGTTATAACACAACGCTGGCCAACTCCAAGGGAGGTCTATCAAACGCCCACAATCCTGTTCCTGACTCTTCTCCGACATATATATATTAACACGTTCATGCCGGCGCTGCTATTTGTATTTCTCGCTGTGGAGTAGCGCTCGTATTTATGTTTATAATAAGTTTATGATACCGAATTGTCTTGTTTTTAAATAAATCTTACTTTTTTCAACTAATATACGTTAAATTTTCAACTATATGGCAATATTTTCTAATTACTAAACGAACTATATTTTTGGTGTACGGTTGGTGGAACGTTCAAGTATGAGCAACCGGTAGTATGCGCCGACGTGAACGTGTTAAATTATCTATTTACAACGAAATAGAATACAATATTTTTAACGAAATATTTGATAAGTAAAAACAGTACATACTATATATATATACACGCATTATTGTTCTGCATCTAATAATTTCTAATTATTTATTGTATTGCTCTTTATATATACATTAGCTTTTATTACTGTTTCGTTGGTCCACTATACAGCAATTATTTATTAAAAAGAGCTCTTTCATCTAGAAGCATAATCAGTTTTTATTTTGCTATTTAAAACTGTTGGCAAAAGGAAGAAATATTTAAGTCGTTAAAAATTCATAGATTTTTAGATAGCGTAAATTTTGAGGCCTATCAAATTTATGTGATAAAATGAGCACGAGATATGCAAATATGAAATGAAAAAGTAGGCTTTATATAATATATCGATACAACGTGCTTATTATGGTCAACAAAACTAACTTTGAGAAATTTAAAGTTACATCTATAAAGTATTAAACAATAGTGTATCTGCAAAGTTAGTCCTCTATTACTTTCTTATCAAAATATCATTTTCCGTATTTCAGCTATCATGAGCATATAGAAGCAATAAAATCTGCAAGCGAAATTTTTAAGCTCCCAATAACTTTTTAACGGAATAACCAGGTATCGAGTAAAAGAACAATAATACGACTATTATTAATGCAATTGCTACTATAGCTTTCAGAATTGCCCATTTGTAGTTGTGCCATACTATATATTTAACAGATTTCAAAGGATTCAAAAACCACATGAAAGATGCATCGGGCCTGCTGAAAGAAAAGACAAACTAATTAACGATATAGTTTTTTAAACGAACTAATCGAGGTACTGATTAATCATCAAATGTATATATATATATATATCAAAAAACGATAATTGGATAAATAAATTGTACAAATCAAGTAGTAACAAAGCAAGCTCGCGTTGAATGTTAAAACATTGTATGATCGTCTTTATATTTACTTGGGTTTGTCAAGCGGATCAGGTTCGTTCCTTCCAAATCCTGCAGGATTTTTCTCAGCCTCTTCTTTGGTTAACAAATGAATCTCAGCTTCTACTTTACCCTACGAATATTTTCGATGTAAAATACTTTCAAGTTTGTACGAAACACGTTAGAGCGAATATGAATTGATATTTACCGTTAATTCCATATCCTCGTTTTCTTTTTTGACGTAGAAAGGCCACCAACCTTTTATTCGTTTCTGTTTGAAAATATTTACGGTTGGCACAGATCCATCGGTCTTTAGCATACTTAACGTACAAAGCTTGCTATTCTTTGCACCTCGTGGAAATCGATTTAAATCGAGAGTAATAGCACCCAGAAAATCGTCAGCTGAAAAGTGATCTGCATCCCAGACCTGTGTACAGTGGATTCGAATGATAACGGAAATATAAATTAAAAGAACGATTAAAACGATTTTTTTTTCTTTTTACTTGTAATTCCAAACGAGCAGGAATCTTGCATTCAGTTTCGTCCCAGCTAAACAGACTTTCTTTCCGATTGATAACGATCTTCTCTTCTGCTACGAGATAATCGAATGGAAATATAAAACGCCAATTGAAATTCCCTTCTCCTGTTAACGATCTATAATGAATGTCCGTAGATTGGCAATCTTCGGGGCCTTTCAGCCATCTAATAAACAAATCCAAGCAAAATTCACCGTTCTAACGAATCTCCAAACTATGCGCGAATTTCTTATATAAATACGCGGAATACCCTTTCACGTAAATATCGCTCATCTTTTCGCCAGTAAAGAACGCGTCGTCTTCCAGTATAACGTCGTCGGTGTTCCATACGATGATCCGAAGCTCGTAACTTTTGGGTTTCCTCGGTGAAATATCGATCGACGGTCCTGGCGAAGGCATGTCCATAGGAAACATGTCAACCCACATTTCCAACTTTCCTTGCTCGATCCCGGGTTTTTCAGGATTGTAAAGTGGACGTGTTTCCACATGCTCGGGGACCAGAGCACAACCGATTCTTGGAAAAGCATGCCATTGGTGAAGAACTGCCAGTGCAAGATGTTCTTCTATGCCTAGTAAGATGAACATTATTTTTAGGAAAAGCACCGCGGTATTCGACACGGTAGCTTTTCTAATCGTTAGGAAATCGACGTTCGGTCGATATTTACCTTTCGTATGAACGTAACATTCCATTTCCTCGTCCGACAAAGAAAACGTTTTTCTTCCTATCGTTACTTTTCCGTGGGAATATGCCGGTCCGTCGATCTTTCCCTCTTTGCAAAGCTTCGACAAGATCTGCGTCGGTTTCATCGCGTCTCTCCATTTGTTGTAACCGGATCTGGCGATAAAATACGCCGACTTGAGCACGTCGTTTCATTTTAGAAGAAAGCAATCGAAATGTTCTCGTTTGGAAACTTACTCGTCGTATTTTTTGGCTAGACCGCAAGTGGCACGATGCCGGCTATAAAATCGATTTTCCAGATCGATCTTTGTTTCACCGATCATATCGTCCGTGCCGACCAAGTCCCAATCCAACACTTGAACGGTCAACAACGAATCTTGCGGGAAGGTTGCTTCTATTTCGAAACACCTTGCAAATAAAAGACACGAAGATGTAACGATAGGTCGTTACGAATAGTACGCGATCGTATCGATACATACTTGCCGAATACGGGATTCAGTTGTTTCGACACGTAATTCTCTTTGTCACTGATTCTTTTACCGCCTAGTTGCAAAACGACGTAAGGATCTGCTTTTCCGTTTAGATCGCAAGGATGAAGATCGTTCGCCTTGACGATATAAACACGTACCAATACGTGAATCGGTTCGTTGGAAGGTACACCTTGAAAAAAGCCATATTGCGGATCGAATCCCATCACCGTATGATCTATCAAATCCCTAGGGAGAGGCCACTTGTAAACTTTTAAGGCCCCTTTAAAGCTTCCCACTATTCTGGATTCGTCTTCGGGCTCGTCCCCCGTTTTCTTTCCTCTGTAAAGTTCGAACGTGTGCAGCCATTCCTTGAACTGTTCAAATTCTGGCTGAGCTTCCAACTCGTTCGGATAAATTTTCAACAGCGCCGTTTTCGGGAAATTCCGATAGGTGTGCTTGGGGCTCAGTTTCGAAACAAACCTAGCTGCGTTCGCCGTCGACTTTAGGCCAAACAATCTTTTCGCTGCAACGCCAGGACTCTTCTCGTTCGACGGATTCGCTTGATTTTGATTGTAATTTTCCTCCATGTACGCCGGAACGGTACCGTTTGCTTGCGTTTGAAACATTGGTTTCTCTCTACGCAGTTCCTTGTTTTCTTCTATCATGGCTTCGACGGAAGCGAAGTATTTGGTCCACCAATCTTGACAACCATCTTCGTTCTCCAACGTGTAGAAATCACCTAACGGAATTCGTTCGATTCAATTTCTCGACGTTGATCCTTTTACGCTTCGATACTTTGTGCGCAACTTGCGTAACTTACCCATGCTTCCGTCGTTGATCAGACTTTGCTTTTTTTTTATATTCTGTTCCGTTTTGTCCTTCTTCGTTGGCCAACCTTGTTCCAAACCTAGAGTAATAATCGCATCTCCGATACCAAACTCGAGATCGGTCAAAGACTCTGGCAAAGACGGGTATTGCATTTTAATCTTCGATGTATCGAAACCTAAAGCGAAAGAGGATAATTATCGAAAGTATGGTGTACATGCATACCGATCGACGGTAACGCTACGAAATATCGATAAAATCTATTCCATCTACGACCAACTTGGATTACAGATTTCCGAAGAGTCTGAACTCGACGTTATTTTACCCGTGTATTGCTGTAATTGATACAGATTCTTCTTTCTTTCTTCCACATCCTTCGCTTTCTTCGTTTGCGGATGGTACATATACTTATGGATCGAATTTATCGTGTGCGTTCCAACGAGAGTGTAACGACCGAAACTTCTGCAATCTACAGCCCTGATGGTCAAAGGTGGCCGATAGAGCTCCTGTTCGGGCAACTCCAACTCCAAAAATTTCACCGGTGTATTGAAATTCGGATTTTTCTTTGCGTTTGTGATAACCGAAGAGTAAAGAATATGACCGGCGCATTCGACGTCTACTCGAGGCTTGTCCACAGTCATTAGATGGATCCTCTTCAAATCCCTTAGACCCCAAAACAGTACCTCGATTCTGCGATAGAAGGCGATAGCGCGCGCGTGAGAGAGCGAACTAACGTTCAGCGAAATTCCGATGACGTTTGAAACTTGTGCAAACTAAAAGTAGTTTTACCGGTACTTGGAGAGAGTCGGTCGAATTCCAACGGGAACCGGAAGAATCGGTCCCCGATCCTGAGCTGCGACGGGAGTTTGGCTCGGTATTTCCTTCGGGTCTGGTAAAGTGGGAAAGCTGTAATCTTTCGTCTGCGGATATTCGAGTAGCTCGAAAACGGCGAGAAGTTCGCCCGCTCTTGCAGCGCCTCTCGTTACGTCGTACCATTCTAACGAAGGTGGGAATTTGGGTGGCGTGTAAGATTCCGAGGCGAGTTTCACGTGAGGTCGCGCGACCGCTCGACCTATGTATTCCGATTTCCCCTGAAACCATCGTACGTTTATCTCGTACAATCATCTCCGGTACAAGTTTTCGATTTTAGATTATTTATCGCGGAAAATAACTTTCTTTTCTCTCTTTGTCAAATATTCTTTGAAAAATTATCTTTCAAAAAGCTATCGTCCGAGTCTTATCGTAGTTTACTACTTATCTCTATGAGTCGCGTATTATTAGTCGCGATACTCTTATTCGATCGACGAATTTGATTTCTAAAACCTTACGGAGGCAGCATGACAATTGCGAATCAGTTTGATCGGAAAACCGACTTTAGAACGTTGTTACCTAGAGATCGATGCTGAAAAAATAAAACGTGGAAGCGTATGTGTTGCGTATGAATGTCGTATATCGTATACAAACTGTTAAAGCAGAGCCCCCATGCAGTGTTATATGTCCGTAGATAGAAAATGACTCTGTAAAAAAAGAATCGGAAAAGAATGAGAAAAGAACTATAGTCGCTTGTACGAAGATTTTCTTTGCGTGTTTAATCGAAAAATGTATAGCAACGAAAAATAAAGCAAAAACTTATGTACATCGGAGAAATTCTCCATCGTGACATACCACTTTGTCTTGATCGAAGAGCTCGACGACGATCGACGGTGGATCCTTCTTAATTTCTTCGTCGGTTCCGTAAATCAATATGTCGTCGAAAAGAAGGAGTTCGTCCCACGTAGGACTCAAAGTTTCGTCGATCACTTGAGTAGAGTTGGAAAATTCGCCGCAAATTACTCTGGCGAAGGGATCGGAAAGACCTGACGCATCGCTGCCGATCAGAGACCGGGCTTGATACATGTGTGCTCTTAACTGGAACTTCTACTCGATAATTCAGATATTTTCATAATAAAATTGGACGATAGCGTAAGGATCGATAGCGTAAGAATAGCACGATTGTCAAATACATACGTGTTTTTCGACGTAATGAATAACGGTGGGTGGTAAGGCGCGCGGCCTGTCCACGTTTCTCAACTCGTGACTGAGTTCGTAACCCTTTGGCAGACCTTGGATAAAGTACTTTTTATGCTTCAAGATACCCAGCCACATGTAGATTTGTAATTTCGTTTGTATCGCCCAACCCGAAGGTCCGAATCGTTTTTTCCCTGGAAGCTATCGATCGATCGATCGATCGACGTTATTGTTCGATCGAAAATGATAGACGCGAAACTAGTGGAACATGCTGCGCGCGAGTTATTTCCTTTCGTCGATTCATTCACAAGCTACGAAAAGTAAATTAGACGTAAGAAAAAACGAACATACTTTGAGAAACATGGTTTGAACTTTGCCGCAGTATCTGCCACATTCTTCATCGACGATCGAATATATCAAATCTCTTCCGAGTATTCTGTGATACGCGACTCGACGTCCGGAACTAATTACCCAAATAAAAACATCCGGTAGAGAATCTTGAGGCTGAAAGTCGTGTTTTCCTTTTAACGATAAAATACCCGTTTTAAGGAGGCAGCAACTTCGACGAAGGATACTCACGTCCTCGACGAGAAATTTTAATTTCTGCAAATAGCTCTGTGCAGTCTTCAGTCTTTCCTTAAAACTACTCTTAGTGACCACGGCTTTAAGATTACGCGACATAATTCCAATACTTTCTAATTCTCTTTGACAAAGTTTCGTCCTCTCTTTATCGAGTTTCGTCTTCCCAACTCCCGGCCCGGTGATACTCGATTTACTGATGCTGACGTATCGATTACAGTTGCTGCTTAATTCGTCTAACGCAGACTTTAAGATTTTCTCGCCTGTACAGTCGTCAGCGTGCGACTGAGCCTCCGACAATCCCTCCTCCTACCCCAAATCAAAAATGCCCGTTAATTAAAGCAGATCACCTCGACTATACACTACGATGGAAACGTCTATCGACTTACCAGCTTATCGGAAATTTTGCTGATTATATTGCTATTGTACATTCTACGCCTATAGTCGGGCCAGATGCTCCTAACGTGAAGGCAAGGTTTGTCATCCCAGTACGGCAAGAAATAATACATTTTATCGTGCGTCATCGGTTTACAGGCTGGAGTGGTACTCTGCCAAGATCCGCTCAACACTTCCTGCAGCTCCTCTTGATCGCTACTCGTTCCACTTTTTGGTCCCATTTCGCATATCTGACAGCGACCGATTAAAACCGATTTTACCAACTTGTTTATCCGTTCAACGTAGTCGAACGTCGACGAACGACACGAAGCGACACGGTACAGAAGAAGATAATAAACGGAAATCAACGATTCCATCGATGAACGAGCCTCACCTTGGAGCTTTCGTTGTGACCGTCTAAAGCGTTTCCCGCATTCCCTATCGATAATTCGAAATACATTGGTTTGTCGCCAATTTTCTTGTCGACCATCGTGGCGTCCATTATGGTGGCGAAAAGAAAAAATTCTTCGTTCCTGGCATAAACGGATTCGTTGATGGGTATCGTGGGTTCGACTTCCACCTCCGATGGAGCCATTTCCACGTTATCGCTTATCTCTGTCCTAATGCCTATTAATAATCTAAAGATACAGGACGATAACACGTTTAATATTTCCATGTTTCGTTCTCGGCAAAGGAATGGAACGCGATACGATTTTCAATCGAGAGAAAATAAACGAAATCGAGCCATAACCTTGCTCTGTAAGAGATTCCTTCACCCAATCCAGCGTTCAACGTGGAATGCTTATCTATGATACTGTAATCCCTGATGCTTCCGTAAAAATGGATAAAAGCTGGTCCAAAAGTTGGTAGAAATCCCTTTTCACCGTCGTTGCTGATCTTCTTCAAGTCGACGAAATGCGTGCCGATGACGGTCGCGTGAACCGGGTCGTTGTCGCATAGCTGAATTTTAATCCTTTGACAGAGAGGTGGAAACATTTCCGTGAAGACGATCTGTTCGTTCCAAACTGGCGCGTAACTGTGCCTTTTAACGCTCGTCTTACCCTGAATCGCGTGGAAAAACTTACTTGAAGGATGTTTGCCTCTTTCCTGCCTCTTTGATCGATTACACGCATAGAACGTAGCGAAAACTATCGTGCATAGATAAGAAATTTGATCGATCTTACGGTTAGTCCGGCGAAGGACACTTGAACGTACGGATCGACGAGATCCTTGATTTCACCGGTAAACGCCTTCTTCACGTTCGCCATGATGCTGCTGTTCATCTTCGGTAGCCCGTCCGCTCTGTACACCTTCACGATGAACTTGGCTCTTTGTCTCTCGATAGGCACACCGTCCGGTAGCAAAAGATTACCCTCGATATCGTCCTCGTCCTTCTCGCTTTTTGGAGGAATTTTCACGGTGTCGCCTTTCCCGATCACGCTTATGTCGCACTTCAAGTAACCCTTGGGGCCACCAGCCACGTCGTCCGGATCCGTCAACAGTGCCCATTTATGGTAAAATTGATGATCTACAGGGTGAACGGGAATTACTTTCATCAAAATAGAACGCGATCCATCTTTAAACGTGTACGTCGTACATACATCGTAACACGAACAGAGAAAGGTTTTAAAGTCGATCGTAAACACCGATTAAGCGAATATGTACATGATTTATGAATAAATGATAGAAGATACAACTTTTGACAGTCATTCGCTTCCGATGCATCTTTACAACTTTTCAGAATCTCGACTCGCCGATAAATTCTAGGAAATTGAAACTGTCATACGTATCGACGATACTTTGACCGACTAAAGCGTTTAATTAACTGTTAACGGTATTACTCGAACGTTAATAAATTAGCGTCGCGTTCGTGTCGAGAGACGATCGTTATTCGTAGAAACGAATAATTATACGCTCGATTAGCGATTATCTCATGTGCGTACTTACGTAACGATTTCCAATGTACTTACTACTATTACTACTTTCTATTTATTTGCACCGTTGTAATATTTCAATCGGTTCTAACGCGTTCATTTTCACATTGTAAAATAAATATGTATCATCGATAAAGCGGATTGCATATTTCTTCGCATAATACGCAACGTATTATGTACAAATATAGTAAGAAGTATTTCTACGCTACAGAAGCGGCATGACTTAGAAACTATCGTACTATAAGCCAAGTGTGACAAATGTTATACAAGCTGTGAATTTAAACGATACTCTGATGCATGATGAAAATATGATATGATACGAAATAGCTGTTTCGCTTCCTTTCGCTTCTGTCGCTTTTACTTCGATCCTTTTCCACTAAAACGTTTCATTTATATCGTCTTGGTAATTTTGTTATTCTACCCTTTTAGTTTATGTTTCATACACATGCGTTTGTAAGCGATTTCCAATTCATTCGTTTTTAATCGATGAAATTTATTCGCGATACTTTTATCGTTTACGCGTCGGTAAACGAAACTGCTCAAGTACGTAGAAAACGCGTACGATTGATCAACGTGATTAATTTCGTTGCGACTCGAATGAAAATATAGTAAATTCGTTACTTTGCAATCAGAACATGGGATAGAATGATAAACGTGTAATTTAATGGAATATGTTTCAATTTGATCGAAAATATACATTGATTAAAATTTTCGTCTGTGCAAATATCATTTTACTTTCAATGGAACGACAAAGAAAATCGTTTGCTCAGCTTCCTCGTCGGCACTGGCTCGATAAAGGATGAAAGACAGTCGGTAATGATTAACAGTAACCTTTAGGATCCTTTTCGAAGGACTAAAAAAATATACCTGGTTGTGCCCATACAGTCGCGATGTCTAACTTAAAGATGCCCAGTGTTAGATTAGCGCGTAAGAGATTCCGCGATTGCTGCACCTGCGTATCAATACAAGGTATTCACTACAAGTAATGTTAATTCACCTTCTCCTCGATTATCATTCATCGCGTAAAGTTGCCTTTCGCATACGTGTATCTAAAGCGACCTGTTCGACCGAGTAATTCTAAATCCGCAAATATCTCGATTTACGAATCAAGAACAATTACTCTCGTTAATTCGTCTCTTTTTCGTTTCTCGAATCCCCTTCGCTTTTATTGCGTTTGCGTCTCTTACATACAAAATCGATAAATTTAACGGTAGGAGCGATCGAGTCGTGCGCCGTTTCAACTGTTCTCTAGAGAACAGATCAAATCCATCGTGCAAAATATACGAACTCTTTGAATTTTCATATTTATTTCCAGTACACTGAAATACGATATTCTATTTGCAATACGTCATGACGATCATTGTCAATCACCTCAGGTTCTCGTTCAGTCAGATGGGAAATGAAAACAACTGATTATCGAAATACAACGTTGTCGGCAGTCAATTTCTATCGATCGAAAATTCACACAAATTCCAACAAACGGTCGATAAACGACCGATGATTACGCGACTAATTTCCTTTTATCCGGAAAGCGAGAAACCCGTTCGTCCTCCTGTTTCGAAACTTTTTTCCTATTTTCGTGTTCTTTTCGTGATATCATGCATCGTATATGCGTATTTACCGATTTATTGCCGAAAACGTTTTATTCAAAGCGCGATCAGCGGATTCGTTGCTTGCGCGTTATCGTATTTATTACAGAGTATCGGGGGCCAATTAAGAGCTCTAGTTATTAACAATCTAACGAAGCAAATAACTCCCTAACTTCTATAAACAGCAATCTGACGGAGCGAGATTCAAGGAAATTCGACGAGCGACTTACCGATAGCGTGATAATTTTATCGAACAGCATGACAGGAGGCATGTGGAAATCGAAGACAAAATACTGAAAAACAGAACGATATTAAAAGCGTTATTTCACCAAAATAATTTCGTAGCGTTCTATACGCTTTCAAATTGAACGAACACGCGCTCGCACACGCAAACTCGATGTCAAACGAGAAGAACAAGATGCGAGATCAAGAAATTCGATATTGTATTTTAATGATAACAAACGCGAGAACGAACGAGAAATCTGAAATGAACAGAGCTACTTGCTAAATGGTAAAAAAAAAAAAAAATACCGAAACGTAGGTATGTACATTATGTCGGTGCAACGGAGTTTATATCGACTAAATAGTTTATAAGACAACTCGTAGGAAAAAGATAATATTATCGTAAATACACCGTTCTGCTCTTTCCTCCTTTCTACACCCGTTGCTCAGTTCGATTTTACGAGCTTTCCGATAATTTCCCTTCAGTTTCCTTCGAACTTTGTTTTAAAGAAAGTTCATTCCAAGAAGGACATATAGGTATACGATATGTATGTACGTACCTCGTTGTAATACGGACAATTCGTAGATTCTTTGACGCTGGTGTATTTTCGTTGGTCTCCGATTTGTACGCAAACGACCGGATCCATGTTCAGACCGGCCAACTGTCTCGCTTCGATGATGGTGACGCAAACTTGATAGTCCTGTGCCTTTAACGCGGTTTGTCCAGTGTCGACGGTCTGTAAAAATAGGATAGAAACGAATTTCACGATACGGTGAAATTTCCTTGCAAGCTGCGTCGTCTCCGACTCGAAAGAAACCGTTTATTCTCAAGACGAAGACGGGTCATCGAATTCTTATGCAAATGCTGTTACGCAATTTATCGCGCCATTTACTTATTTCTTTCCAGTCGGGCTACACTCGACAATGTCAATCTCTCGAACGATCTCCGTTTTATTTGGAATTTCGGTACTTGAGACACGTCGACGCGGAATACATTAGCGAGCTTTCTACGCGTTTCCGTACAACCCGTATCGATGTCCAATGCTATTGATCGTTTCGTTACGCGCAATGGACGGAAAAACGAAAAGCTAAACATTACGCGCAATTATAGCTTTGATCGTTCGAAGGATCGATCGAACCTTTGGCTTTGATTTCTTCGTTGGTTTCACGATCGCCTCCTGAGTTTTCACCGTATTCGTTCCACCCTGGCTGTCATAATCGGACACGTTCGTTTCCAAAGAAGTCATCGAATTCGTTCTCGAAGGTTCGTTGGATGTGGTGCAACTCGAATCCCTTCTATCGAGTAATTCGCTGGTATCCGAGCCGCTGTCGCAGGATCGAGCTCTGGGTGGTCTTTGCTTCCCCAACTTTATAAGAGATCTCATGCTTTTCAACGTCGAACTCCTACTACAAAGAACGTATTTTCGCCATCTTACCTATGTTATCGGCAGCATCTCTTTCGAGAAATGTAAACCAAAGCGTATAGAAGCCATATTTTGAAAAAGATTTCATCTCGTGCTAACCCCGATACTCGAACGATATAAAACATAAAAATCGTTATATTTTACACGAATGTTGAAATGATCAGCAACGAACTAAACGGTTTGGCGGCCTCGCCCATTTAATTCCAAAAAAACAGATACCGAGACGCGATATTTTGCAACAAGTGCTTTCGAGTTCCCATAAATTGCCATCGGAGTGTGAAACATCTATGGCGCGCAAATTTCGAAGACGATAAGATCAACGTAAAGTGTGTCTCGCTAACACGCGTATTCTCACACGCGTCGTCTAAAAAGGAAATATCATTCCCTCTTTGAAACTAAGACAATGATAAAACGTTAAACAAGAAATGCACATTTTTCTACGTTGTTCCATCCCGAGCTTCTTTTCTCTATGTATTTATGACAATAAGACCTGCAGAAATACGTCATATATAACCAGCCATTGTTTAAAAAATTCTTTACGTACATATGTAGGTATATTCGCCGTTTATAAAATAAAGTCTGTACCAGAGGAAAACGTTCCGTGGCTGTTGGAAGCTTCGAGAGAAGAAACGATAAATATCTTTCGCTCGGCAGTTTCAGATTTCTTTTGAGAAAAGCAAAAAATAACGGAAGAGACAAACGGAGAAGAAAAGAAGACGGATATTGCGAAAATGGAAGAGAAAGAGAAGATCTCGAGATATCTACTGGCAATTTCTCACCTCTTGCGATCCGGTGACTTGTCAGCCGTTAGCAGCGAACTACCCCTTTGTAGAAACCCCCGTTTCGAACTTTTTTGAGGACTATGCCAAGAACCCTTTTTTTTGGCGGCATCGCTGCCGCTGTTAGCTTGCTCGAGGCTTCTTTCAAGGTTCGCGATGTTTTGCTCGATGTCGATCAACATTTGTTGTTCATCCTCCATTATTTCCGAGGCCGCGTACGAGCTGCAACTTCCGTCAGGAGGGTTGTATCGAATTTCAAAGCAGACGACAGCCTACGCATATTAAACGTGTTTTGTCATATCTCGGTAACGACCATCGATCTCCGCTCAAAAGTTTAGTCCAAATTTCGTTTAAAACGTCTCGTGCGTGATTTATCTTTGCCCCGATGCGGATCGTCTATCGTACGCGATTATTCCTCGGAGCGCGGCAATTCAACGCCGCCGCTTGATATGGAATTGAACGCGGAAACTGTTATCGCAAGCATAGGTATGCATGTGTTTGAACGTACCGGAAGCGGCTTGTTATTGAGGTCTACCAAGGAATCCGTGACAATGATTCGACCTTCTCGTATCACCGTCTGCAAAACCAAACCGTATTTCGCGAGCACTTTTTCATTTTTCAAAACGCCCCGCGATACCACTGACAATTGCAGTACTTCTACTTCATCCACCGGTCTTCCCAAGTTCCAAGTGAAGCTCTGAAAAATGTTAAATCACGCTGAGCTTTTCGTTAACCATGCTTTGTAAATCATGCTTTGGTTTAGCGATTTTTTCATTTCTTTTACGCTCGAAGGAAACAAATAAAACAAAGACAAAAAGAGTAGTCTACCAGCCTTGATTAACCTTGATTATGATATGTTCTTTTGATATTTAAATGTCAACATTATTTATATTTTTCATGCAAGCAATTGCATTTTTTGTATAGAAATAAAAATAATTAAAACAAAGATGCAAGCAACAGCACAGCGTTGACTAATCGATACACGAACTGTGTAACGTATGAACTAACGCGAATGAAATATTTTTTTCCTTTCCTGCTTGTGTACCTCGCATCGCTTAAATAAAAACGACAAAATATATCTTTAGTCGAAAAAACAAAAATCCACTCGTCGATATAACAAAATATCGAGCTACGGTAGTACTTCTAGTACGAATTGAAAGTCTTAAATTGCAAAAGCGTTTTGGTAAACTTTGTTTTAATGGAGTAAAAAAGTGGGTCGCGATGAGTACTTGATATACAAAATACGTATACCGGCTGCACGCTCGTTTACTGCGCGTCAAGCAAGTTAGTCAAGTGCGCACAATCGTAAACTACGTACGAAAATTCGATAGCTGCGTGATTCGTATTCCTTCGAAATTTCTTGAAATTATGTAAAACTGTTCCTAACGAGAATCGATGTGTACACTGAAACAACGCTTTGAACAAGTTCGAGAAAAATAAAACGTTTTAACTAAGCTACACTCGTTCAAACTTCAAATGTGACGTTCTCCGTGTATTAAACCAAAAATTTACCAAAATAGTGTTATATATCTGATTAATAGTAATTAACAATAGATTAATAGAATAGCCACAAATTAAACATTTGTCATCTACGTTACCTCATCTACCGTAATATGGTCTCCGCTTTCTTCGAGGCATTTTGAGTAATGAGGGACACCTGTAAAAGATTTTTCTGAAGAATCTCGATATCATAGCATTAAACGTAATTTCGATATCCACGACAAGTTTCATAAATAAATAGACGAATTACGTGATCGTATTTAACGATGGTTCCTTTTTAAGTGCAATAGCAGGTTAGCGTAGTTTTACGGGAAAGCTTTCATCCGTTATCAAAATTTTTCCAACTCTTATAGCATCGCATTGTCGATTGAAGAACAAAACGACGATAATTCGATGCTCATTTATCGTTAGTTATATTTACGAGTGCGACGAATTGCACACTTTTTCCAAGTTCCTAGATATCAAAATGTAAGATGTTACAACAAAAATACCGTTAAGTTATTCCGTGTCCTATCGTGTACCGATTGAATATTTCCAACATTTTGTTTCTCGTTATTCGATTTGCTTGCCTTTTACCGAGTTTAAATCGTAGTTTCATTCTAAACGAGATGCAACAGCTTACGCGTAGTTTCTCTCGCGATTAACAACGGTATTTAAGATGTGCAGGCAATTATTTCTACTATGTACGTTAAAGTAGAGAATCGTGCTAAGTCTCGAAAATTTATACTTCGCCCCTCTCTCCTATAGAACACGTTACAAGGAAGAAAAATATAAGCCAACTATGTACATACTTTCCTGAACGCAAAAGAAGGCATAACTACTCATCTAGAATCGTATTTAACAATAAGTAACATTGTTGTAGCGTTGTTCCGAAGATGAGAAAAGAATATGATAAAATTGGAATAACGAATAGAATTTATACGATAATTGCGAATGATAAACACGCATATCTATATCGCTGCCTTATAAAACAGTCCGATTATACGATTTTAAAACTGCGTATAAATTTCGAGTTATATTATGTCTGACATCTCACAGTCTTCTAGCAAACAAACTATTTCGTTCGAAGCGTACTGGAAAGCAAAAAGTTCTCCGCCGTAACTGTATTTTTATAATGGTTACTCTTCCGCGTAAACGTTAAATATCTAATCTAGATGGCTCCTTTGAAAAATATAACGCGGTAAATAAGTGGGTTAAGAGGTAACCGCGCGAGAAATTAAGACGTCGACAGCGGATTACGGGAGAAAGGAAAAGGAAGCAAAATTGTTCCTGCGATACGTATCAAAATCGTATCACGATCGTACGTGTATACACTTACGTATATTAATTAAGTAACTCTGAATAACATTGGAACGTTTAAAGAGGTCGAGGATAAAATCTTGACGTTCAACTTTGTATCACGCGAACTGTAGATCGTCGGTGAACTGGGGCAAACGTGATTAAATAAAAGTTTAATATCCAGAAGCCAGGTTAACCTCCGGTTAATAATTCGTCGTTGTCCTGTCTTGCCTTCGAATTTTCCTTTCCTTTCGTACACGACCCTGCAAGATGACCGACTAAACCTACGACTGATTGGTTTAACGTTTAACCTAACGCTAACCTTTGCATTTGATCCCCTAAGTCCTCACGCTTCGATAAATATTGCAAATCGCGCGTCCACACTCGGCTGAACTGGCCTTCGCTCGACAGTTTATTAACATTTAGCTACATATCCAGCGTTAAACAAACGAGTGACGTGTATTTTTAAACATTGACATTTTCCAAACATTAATTTCGATATTTACGACTTGAGCGATACGTCGAGATTTCAAAGATTTCAAAGATCTGGCTACTCTAAAGAAATACCGAATTTTGTATAAATTTAAAAAGATTCCACTTTTAACGATATTCCTAATCTTGGATATCCTCTTCGTAATTAGAGCGACGCTCGAAGAAGCAAAAAGAAGAATAGTTAACATCCTAGCGTTATTATTTAATCCTGATATTTTTTTAATAGAAGTGGATATATCCACGCGCTACGCGATCCCAAGTATAATCAAATTTGCCAACGTAGAAAGGTTGCGTCAATTTTCTATCACCGTTGAAACTAACTTTATACGATAAGTATACAGAGAAACGAGAGTAGATACGTGTAATTCGTTTTTTCAAAGTTGCTTTTGTCGTTTTATCCTAAGAGCTTTTTTTCGTCGTTCCACGAACATAATTGTTTGAATTGGAAACACAAATAGTATCTGCTTCTGATTAATCCAGCCAATATCTGTCACCACTTTAACGGTACTGTTCAACGGTTTGCGGTTTGTTACACAGTTGTATATATTAAGATACATACATACGTATTTGTTCAGAGTTAGTTACACGAAGAGAACGAATCAATCGATGGACACGAGACAGTAAGATAATGCGTTTCTTCTAAATATTTCTATAAGAAGAATTACATGTAAGGAGCACGAAGCATCGTGTTTTACGTAACAATTTTTGTATTTTATGCGAGAATTGTATTTGTATTTTATGCTTGTTTCTTGAAACAAATTGAAATTTTGTAAAAGATTCCTTTTACACACAATATAGATATCGTAAAAATCACGTGTCGATTAAACGCGATAAATCTGCGTGCGGTAGCTGCTCTAGATAGAAATATTTATTTATAGATGAACTAATTTTAATCAATATCACCGATTAACCTTATGAAAACGGTGACCGTATGAAAACAGCGGGGTTAGTTACATTGCACAATCGAAAAACGAGAAGCGCTACTTTCTAATCGACGAAAACCTTTGCCAAGCGAATAACAGGTTCGAATAGCGTAGTATCCAAAGAAACTCGTGAAAGAGATTGCAAAGAAAGTCATTATCCTACGCGCAGTCATAGAACTCTGCGTTAATCAGTCGATCTTGCAATTGATTCGAACTTGCAACGTCTCGCAACACGATATTATTATCTCGACAAATATCTATTACGTTTCCCGTTCGCTTTAATTAACTCTGAATTATTTACTTTCCTATTTATCCTTAAATAGCAAACAGTAAATTTTGTCAAAAATCACGTGGCATAAATTTGATAATTCTTTCGAGTCATTCATCGATTAACGTTCGTAAAGAAGATGTATTCGTTCGATTTGCGTGTAACGGAGAAGGAGAATCTAAAAGCGACTATATTTGTAATAGCAGCGTAAATATTTGTACGCGAAAATTACATTATTCAGATTTCGCAGAATCGCAAATTAAATGGAACGCGAGCCACCCACCGCGTGTTACGAGAAAACGAAGGGAAAAGATGACTAAAACGACGTAACGAAATTCTGATCGATTGTCAATTATATTTACTCGGCGTCGATCGCCGTTCTCGTTCATCGCGCAAGTTCACGCCTTCAAAGTTCAATTGCCTTCGTAAATGTTGAGAAAAGCTTAACGACGCTTTTCTATGGGAAACCGAATGGATAAGTGGTCGTTACGGTTGACGCAAGCTGTGGATTTTATCGGTATTTTTATCGTCGATCGTCCAGCAATATCGCTCGAAACTTACCCCGGAAGTCGACCTTGACAACCTTGTCTCCTTTGAATTTCAGTCCTTGAAAATTCTTGACGATAACGACGAGCGCCATTCTATGTCGAACGTTCCGCAAATTTCACTCGCGACGTAAATTTAGCGTTTGTTAAAGGCCGTAGGTATCAGGAGAGCCGAGCAAACGGATTACACCGCATGTTCCGTTCCTGCGTTCGTACGTTCTTCGATCATCCCCAGTTAGACGAAAGCAAAGGGAAGGGCCACGACCAACTGTACGAATCGAATGTCCGACTTCCGCGCTAATTCGACGATGAAAACGACAAAGACCTCGTGTTTAAGCGAATGGCGATAACATCGTAAGATGTTTCCGGTAAACGGATATTTTCAAACCGGTGCGGTGTCGCGATTAAGGAACCGAGTGCGAGCGAGCGAGCGAGCGAGCACGTACCCGAATCGAACGACAGACAAATTCGGACTAGCTGATGTTCGCGCCTCGTACAACCCCCGAGTCCTGTCCGTCCTACCGGACCTACCCGTTCTGCTATCCTGGAGAACCAGCGCACGCGCCACTTGCTACTACTCTGCCTACTACAAACACGCAAACACACACACACACACACACACACAGATTGACTGTGTTACGCGTCATCGACGCAGCTATTCATCGCGGCGTGGGCGACGCGCCGCTTCGCTCACCCTGCACCCTTCCATTCCCGTTACTCGCTATTCGCTTGCCGCGTTCTTTCCCCTAGTTTCGCCAGCATATCCTCGTGAACATAGCAAATTGCCGAAATACCTGACATACGTATCAACCGGAGCATCGACTCTTCATCGATCCAATCTCTCTTTCTCTACGCGTTTATCGACATCTCGTGTCTCTGTCTTTCGTCCTTACTTGATACAGATGTCTATACATATCATCAAAGATCATACATACATTTTATTTTCGTACGTACTCGACTAATATCGTATATTATGTTTTATCACGTACGTACCAGACGCTGTGAAACCGTATGAAACGATGCGATTGTGGCAGACGCAGAATTATGTTACTTCTGAAAGCGTTGCATATCGACAGGCGTATGAAATGGCCGTTATTCGTGCATATGAAAACGATATATAATATAGGATAGGATATAGCATATAATATAAACATTTTCTCTTTAAATAGATGTCGCCCAAAAGTATATGGAACGCGATGCTTACCCACGGTAGTTAACGCATGTTTACGGAATATCTGTTGCTAAATCAATTAACACGTTGGCTTTCCTTAGATGTGAAATGTTAAAAGTCATTTAGCGAAAGAATAACGTTGCGTTTTCGTCGAAAGATACTTACTATTTGCATAAAACGACGACGACGACGAGGAAACGGCATGCGAAGAAAGTTATATTATTTTTAATGAGAAAGAAATAGAACGAAGGAATCTTGTTCTAGAAATGCCCGAAACTAAAGAACCTAGATTTCTGGGTAGTTCAATAATAGAATTTCAAATCGGATTTGAAATTACTCGGTGCCAATCTATTATGAGATTTGGTACTAGTAAATGGCAAATTTCGTTTATTAACTTACTACTATTTATCTCGGACGTAAAAGAAGAACAAGCATACACATATGTAGCTTCGTATAGTCTGATTCGATGAAAAGTCGTGTGTGGTTCGTTATGACATAGTAAAGTAGCTTAAGAAAAAGTTCTCGACGGAGCTTGTTGCGTTTTGTTATAGAATACAAGCTGGTTTCAAGCAAAAATATAGAACAAAGCTCTTTTAAAACAAAAGAATACGCTAAATCGTTTGTATACAAATACATAATATACGTTATGCCATTACTGGTGGACCTTTCGCACAACTCCGCCCAAAATTGACAAAGATTTCACGTGCTCCGTGACAGAATCCAAACCAGATCTTGCTATTTCGAAGTTCTTGTAAATAAGATATAACATTCCGAAGTAAAATAGATAGACAGCAATTATGTGAATGACGTATAATCTGAAAATACAATACGCGAATTATATCGCGATAATAAGAATCGGAATCGTTTAAAAAACATTTTCGTGTGCTTATGTTACGATATTCTCCAAAAAGATGGAACGTAATAGCATTTTAAAAGTGACAACGTGAATACATACATCGCTTGGTGTCTTCTAGCGCTCGGCAATGTGGACAAATTCTCTTTCATGCAATATTGTCGTGCACCTAGAACGCAAGTTTTTATGTACTCGGCATGATCGATAGACGAGAAATCTATTGGGAAAATCTCCTTGTCTTTCGCACTCATTTCTTGCCGCATTATTAGCAAGTTTGAGTTATGGAAGGTCCATTCCCTCATAGTGAAGTATTGTAAAACTTCGAGTCCGACGGAAATACGTCTTTGGATACGAACCATACTAAAAAGGAACATCCTATATACAATCCGAAAGTGGCAAGATAGGAAAGAAGTAATTAATTCGAAAAACTTGGCTTACAATCTCTTTTGCCGAAATATCAACATAAGAAAATCGATGAAATAAGCCGGTATAATGTGAAACAAGAAGACGATCAGATTATGTACGAATTTGCTGCTATGTATGTCACCGGTTGGATACCAAATTTGTCCTTCGAAGGGATATTCATACGCGATCTTTTTGCCTTTACCCAATACTTCTCCCCACGTAATGGGTAATATGCCACTTTGCGTCATATTGTATACCGGTATACTTGTATCTCTAACAAAGAAAAAGTGAGAAATATGTAAACCAAAGGGCAGAGACTGAATGGTTCTAATTACTATTTCACCTACAAACAGATAAGGGAAAGGCTGATGGAATAGCTTACTTGGTCGTCGTAGCCGTTCTATGTGCGGTTGCGATTAACGCATTGATAGCAAGGTCGACGGGTATTACTTCGGCGTGATAGCTTCCATTACAGAGCATCGACCTTATCACACCTTTGCCTGCACCCACCATAAGGCCCACAGGTCCGTTTAGGTTATCCACCCAACCTGGTAACGGTTCTGCCAAAGCTGGAGTTACTGTACATACGACAATGTAATATTTGCTTTCACACGAAATCCGTATTCTATCAATTCGTTTAACGATAGTCTATATAAATACGTATATCGCGAATTAAAACACTATCGGCTGAAAATAAAAATATATATTATAATCGTATCGAACATTTCCCTTCCTTTCGACCTTTTACAAAAACGATGAGAAGAAGAGCGTCCTTTGCCGTAGTACATGTATATCTCTATAGCTTTTTATTTTTTCTGCAAGTTGTTTTTGAAAAAGTATTATCTGTCGGCAAAATTATTTTTACCTATCGATGGTCTGGCAATGCAACAAGGTAAATCCGGGTATTCGTCTGCTACCAGTTTTTCGGCCAATCTCTTTGAATATGTATAAGTATTCGGATGAAGACCCAACACCCTGTATTCGACGAAATCGATACGAATTATTAGTATTTAAATAGTCAAATAAATTAACTTGATACGCTAATTTGTCATTCTTCCCATAATGTATAATATAATATTTTAGAAAAATTATCGAGATCGTAATTTTATAAGCTATTAAGAGATACGAATGTAATATCATTTCTCTACGATAAAATCCCATAAAGACGTTAATTACTTGGGTGTAATAAGATCGATGGCACTTTCATCTAGCCATTGAACCAGCCTCATAACGTCGTGAGGATCAGCGGATGATTCGTACACTTTTTCGTCGAGTTCCTCTTTGTCGGCGTAACAGAAGGCTGTGCTCAGATGCACAAATGCCTTCAGCTTTTTCATTTTTCTACCTAATTCTATAACCCTTTTCGTTCCGACCTTAAACGATAGTATTAACAAGATGAAAGAAAGAAAATTTAAAAAGAATAACGCAAATATCACAATGGAAACGTATAATTGAATGTATACGTTTGAAACTACAAAATGTTTGTTACGTGATTTAATTAATAAATTTACCGTATTCATGTCAATAGCGTCCTTCAACTTAGATTCTAATTTAAGAGTTGCGGCAAAATGGAATACTACGTCAGTTTCGTTTATCAATATTTCGAGTTGCTCGTTAGTTAATCCTAAATTCTTCATACCCACATCCCCGCTTAAAGGTATAACTTTCTTCATCGCTTCAGGCTTTTGCTTTTGTATTCTTTGAAACATCTGTTCAAAATTATTTCAAATTTCATTAAATCGCGCATAGTAATCGCTTGTCGGTTCGATATTTTTACTCGAAAGTTAGTTGCTCTTCGTTCAGTTTCAATATGTTGCTTCGTAATTGGTATACATACAATCGATAAATAAGAAATTGGGCACATACGATACACTGTAGACGATACTCATGATTCGTAATCACCTTCTATATGATAACACAAGTACACTATACTAGATACAGCTCCGATTAATCCAAAATAATTAGCAAGAGTTTAAAAAAAAGAAAAAGAATTTTAAAGTATAAAGTACAAAGGAGGGTTCATACTTACGAGTAATTTAAACATTTCGTCGACACGCATATCGGGAGTACGACCTCTTTTTGGTCGTATCAAAATATAAATCTTATTTAAATCGCTACAACTATAAAGTAGCTTTTCAATTAGGACTTTTCCCATCAAACCGGTCCCTCCGGTTACAAAAATGACTTTTCCTTTGTAAAAGGATTGTATCTCGCTTAATTCGCTCATTTTTTTTCTTTTAAATCTGAAACAAACTGTCGTGAAAGTTCAGTACGTCCAGTACATAGCGTCTCCGAAAAAGATTAGTTTCTTTATTACTCATTCGCTCATTCTACTTGGTTTAACAGTAAAAAAAAAAAAAAAAGAAGGAAAAATATGGAAGATCCACTGAAAGTAACGATTCTACGAATAATATTTAAATTTATATTTTATATCAAACTCGAAACAGCTGAAACACACAGGTACGTAGACATATGCGCACATACATCGATCGTGTACGTAGGGAATTAAATTTATAAATGTAATATTTTTCTAAATTAACGGTACATTTGTAAAAAAAGCTTAACAATACATTTTGCTGGAATCTGTCCATTATATGAATTAAGCACATATTGTTATAATAAAATACCAGCACATATACCTACATATTCATATATTCTACGATAGATGGAATATTTTTAACGAGTTTTACGACTGTTATTCTTTTTTATCGTCATCTCCACTTTTCCATTTTTCATTCGGTCGGTTTCTTTCCCGAACTTCCTCGATTCTCCTTTTCCGCGAACATTTCATAATCGCGTGTTCGCTTGTGCCTGAATCTTGGCAAAAGTCAGTCACTATCTGTCATTTGAACAAAGTCCAAGGAGAAAACAAAGTTAAACCAGTCCTTTTCGTGAGTAGGTATTGGCGTAATCCAATACATTCCACGTATCGTTACCACTATACAGTTAATTTCTATCAGGTCGCGCCTCGATAGACAGACATTAGTGCATCCATGTACCGGAAGTACAGTTCATAATTTTTAAGCAAACACTTTAACCCACTATATAGTTAACTAGCATTAATTGCAAAAGTCGTCGTTTCATCTCGCAATTACGTTAATACCAGAATGTGTCGTGTACTTGACAGTGAAAGTATTCTTGAGATACAGCCACCGCAACTTACCGTATTTGTACATTTAACTGTTTCTATAAACATATAATTTCTCGCATTATGGTAATATTTTGCCATGACGTAATAAAACGATCGCACGTATTATACGAGAATTTTAAAGTAACGACAAGGATCAAATCATAAATCGCTATATGTTTTATACATTATTTCTTGCATTCGAAGTAGCATGTATTTTCGTTATACGACTAAAACATTAACATATTCAATTGTGATATTTTAATCAATTTTTGTCGAAAATGTTACGACGTATTCTATAACATTACGATATTTAATAAAGTGTGAAAAAATGCAAGCAATGAAAAAATCTACGAAAACTGAAAAAGTTGTGTTATTTTTATGATACACGCGTATAAGTAGATAGAAGATCATAGAAATTGAAGTAAAATTATGTAGTTTCATTAGAAAGTGAATGGTCCGGTCATTCGATAGTATTAAATGTGGCAACAGTGAATGAGTTTCACTTTTCCAGAACCTTTCGACAGCAATAATATAAAATTTCGATTACAAAACTAGAACAATCTTCGCGTACCATGATTTGCCGCAAAACCTTTTAAAATACTTTTCCTTCCATACGTCACAAATTGTTTCAATCAAGATTAATTTGTAAAATGACAACCATCGTGCAAGAATAAGTTGCTCATTGCTATGTGACATGTTTTTGAAACTTTATTCATAGAATAATCCTTTATAAGATATTTTAAAACCTGTTTACAGTTCAGCCGACATCTACTCGAAGCATCCCGGTGAACAGAAAAATTTAATATATACATAGCTGCAACAAAGTCTTTTTTTAGAAAACGGAAGTGTACAGAGTAAATCGTGTAATTTAATAGTGTCCTCTATTAAACGTTATCTAAGAAAGCTATATAATTTTAAATCTTATGAGTATTTATGTTTCAAAATAAGTAAAGTGTATAACTTTTCCTATTATTCTACATACATGTCCAATAACTACTACACGGTATTCAATAATTAGTGCCATTAGTGATTTAAAAAACGCCTCATAAAAACGTTTTACAAAAATAACTGCAAACAATTAATTCATTCAACGAAAAAAGAAATAATTATATCATTGGCAAAACAAATTCGTATGAATTCGAAATGTCTTAATGATGAGTGATGAAACTGGACAACCGTGTAAAATTCGTTTCGAGGTGTATCGTTTCAGATTAAAATATTTATAATCAAGGATTTATTACCCTAAATAAATCACGATTTCGAACGAATGCTTCCGATAGTATCTATCGATCGCGTATACCGATACATTTAATTTAACAGACTTATGAAAGATCTTCGTAGAATAGTTTATGAAGATATATTACGTTGATTTAATTTAAAAAATTGTTTACGCATCCTTAAAACATTTAATCCTAGATAAGATAACATTTCCGCTTAAACTAATAATTACGTCGACGAGAAATACACTCAACTAAATAAATAGAAAATCATTCTGTTTTTCGACGATCGAACAAAAAAACCTTTGATGAAAAGTCATTGTATATTGTATATTGTACCATTGTATATTGTATATTCCATCTTATTATTTTCTTTCTCTTTCTTCCCATTTATCCGTATCGTTTATCATCTAGTTATTCTTATCCTTCATTCCATCTCCGTAATATGTATTTGTTAAATTTATTTAAATAATAACTACAACTAAAATTTTATATACGAATCGGTAGGGAAGTTAAAAGTGACAACAGAGGGTTAAAAACAAAAACAACTATATCGATAGCTGCTTGACTTGTTCCTTAGTCCAATCACTTTTCACATGAATAAAAAGAGTCAAATAATTGAATAAATATAATACTTGCGAAATAGTAATAGCTACTTGTAATAATGACAACTTTTATTATTATTATTGTTATATGACCAACCTTAATATGTATTTATTTATCTCCGATTTATTATTCATTCTTTCCTAAAGTCACCTACTATCAACGTTAAGGAGTACCCGATTGATTTCATTGACCGATTTCATTACACAACAAAACGAGAAAAATATCACCGGTACCTAATATCAAAAAATTGATATGAAAATAATACTAAACAAAAATATACTTACCCAATAGACTACGGGAATAGACTGATAAAAGTGAAACAAGTCTCTTCTAAGATATTTCACAGTACGCGAAATTGACAGGAGAGTTGGAAATACAACACGAAATCGCTCAAACTAAATAAGAACAGGAAAAACAGTCGTGAACCACGGTGTTCGAACCTACTGAGCTTCAACGCAGATCGAGCTGAAAGTCGTAGCAGAACTAATGTCGTCTCCCCACCTGAACACAGGTGCGTTCAATTTGACGAAATATAAGCCTTTTCCTTCTATTCGAAAAGTTTTTCTTGTGGTATCTTCGTCACTCGATGCATTCAGTTACAAAGAAACGCGTATTTCCTTTTGCTTCTGTCGAAATATTTTTTATTATAAAATTCGTTCATACTATTTCATGTAGCTTCAATGTAAAGCGATACTTTTGACTGAAACAAATTACACTGCGTACGAGATGCGACAAATTTGAAATCAACATGAAATTGTTGTATTTCTGTTAAATCAACATTTACGTTTAGATCACTACAGTCAAACTGTAACACTAAAGTAACTTAAAATTACGAGCAACTTTATTCTTCTGTTACATTATGAATATTATAAACATATGTCCACATATAGATACCCATGCATGTATACTATCGTATTGAGTACTATTTAAACGCACTTCTTAAAAAGAAAAAGAAAATTAAACGTAAATTTCTTCTCTACCTTGGAAAAGTTAAATCTAAGTTTTCTTGATTCGTGCATTGTTATACTCCACAGGTAACTGTCAAACGACATATAACGAAATTTTATAATTTGGTATTATCGTATAAACTCATATAACATATTTTCTAAATTTAATCATGTGTGCAAAAGTAATGGTATGGACGATATAATTTTGATATAATTAGGTGCAATAAGTTGCACTTACTCCTTTCACTGAAAAGTTAGTTGTATCGCCTTAATGTATTTACAACAAGTATGTTTTTCGTTACGCAAAGATGTTGTGTAAACTCAATGCACATTTGTAGTTCATCGACATTTACATTACTCTTCTAGAAAATATCTCTTCCTTTCTCTCCTTGCTATCGCTCATTAAACATTTTACCTTACCTAATAAGTAATAGTATTATTCTATTTATAAGTTTAATGTAGTAAAATTTTACGCCGATAAAGAAATAATTTAAATATAATAATAAAAGACAGAACCAAGTAAAATAATATTAAACTTTGATGTAATATTGAATTAATTCTATATATTTTATATAACATACATTTTTTTGCAGCTTTCATATATTTTGCAAAGTCAAAAACTAGCTTGACGAAAACAAAGATCTTTATATATATCTTATCATATCACAGACGTGTGGTATCAAGAAGTGGCGTTTTAGTAACAAACAATGTAAACAATTGAATATCATTTCAATAAATTGTTATTAAAAAAATGTCTTCGCACACTATACCGATAGTCGAAGAATTAGCTAAGGACTACGCAAATTATTTAAAACTAGATTTATCCAGTCAAGTATGTACCATCCTATACATAACCTCAATGAATGAACCTGAAGTATTACATATATCAAAGAATATTTTCTTATATCCTATAATTGTAAAATAAAACGTACGATATAATGTAATGTTACATTCCAGATGAAGAATTTTCATGATGCAATCGAAGATGTAATGATGCGTTTAGAAGAGTTTCAGTCAATTATTGAAATGGTTAGAGATAATAATTTAAATTAATAAATTTTTAATAAACATAATTTATATATATATATATATTATCTACATTATAATTTGTGTTAAAAGGTTCAGTCTGAAAATAGTCAATGTACCGATCAACATATCCCAAAACTACAAGACATGCAACAAGAGGTCATAAATCTTAGTAGACGAATAGATGCTTTAGAACATGTTATTGCGATGATTAATGTAAATCTAACAACATTAGAAGCTGCCGTTGATAATGCAGAAGCTGAATTAGGAATCTCTGATAGATTATTTGGAATGTTAAATCGTTTATCTTTCTTTGTAAGTCATTGTTACTTTCATAATGTTGATAACACGATTACCTGATTCGTAATACATATATTTCATGATATGTATTTCAGAAAAAAACACAAGAACCTGTGGTACCTAATAAATTATCAATGTACGAGCCTCCAACAATTTATAGAACCAATGACTATTTTAAGAGTGAATGAATAAAATACTTTATTTTATAGAGATATATAATAGATTTATCAATTATTTTCATACATTAATATATGCTACATTTTGAAGAAAATCTTCAATATTTAAGAGGTGTGTATTATTAAATGAATTTCGCATGTTTCTGTTATAGATATGAAATAAAAATTATTTTAGTACGTATTGTGTTATGATTGTTTTCAGATATAAAATGTTTTCTGACATAAAATGTTACAGATAAATGTTCATTAATGAATCAAATAAAATTATACCTTGAATTTACTGGCTGAATAGTATTTAATAAATAGAGAGCATTCAACCCTGGAATAATTACCATTATTCAAATTTAACATATTTTGCCAATTTTATCCCTAAAATACTAAAAAAAATACCATAATTCATAGTCTGACCATTAACATGCTGCAAGAGTACAAGTTTTTAATTGTGCTTTCTTTTCACCTAATAAACAACTTCCACCTATACAATGCCTCCATCTTGTTAATTTTCCTATACCACAAGTAACACTACAGCTTGACCAGTTTCCCCATTGATCCCATATTTTTGGTCCTTGACGAGTGATCCTACCTATCGTTAAAATATTTCATTTTCAAATAAAAATATTCATATAAGATTACTGCTAAAACAATGCCATAAATATAACATTCATATTTGCCACATATTTTGAAAAATGCACAATAAATTTAAGATTCATATAATAATAATAAAGAATAATTCTTCCATTAAATTACTATTTAATACAATTATCACTATTAATAAAATGATGTATTGAATAATTGTCAAGTCTGTTATTATATTTACCTAAATTTTAAATAATTGCAATATATTAAGATTGAAGACATGTACAAACATGACATTCTTGAAAAAAAAAAACATTTTTACAATTAAAAAGTTTGAAATTACTACAAATATATTGGTGAAAAATTAAATAAAGTAATTTACATATTCTTTTATCAAGATACAAAATATGTACTAGAATAATAAATGTTTTACAGAAATCGATTCAAAGTCAGAGACACAAGAAAGATTATGATTTACAAAAGCATAGCTTACCACGATGCTACAAATATTACAATTTGTACAAACTCTATAAAAACGTAGAATATAGTTGACAGAAGAAATAATAAAAAAGAAAGCAAGAATATCAGGCAAGTCCTCAGAATTCTTTTTCATAGCCATAATAGTAGAAAGCAAACATCAATAAAGTAAAGTAATCGAAGATAACTACAAATGAAATACAGCGTTAACGTAATTCCTGGTCCTTAATAGGCTAATATTGGATCGTCCGGAAAGTTTGTTCCGATTTTGAATTAAATTGGTTGACATGAAAGATCTTATTGAAAAGTTTCTCACTGAAAAACTTGAGAGGTTCTGGAAGGATGCAATATTCAAGTTGCTTAAAGGATGGAGAAAGGTTGTGGAATAAAATAGCACCTATATAATTCAATAAATGTATATCGAATCTAAATATAAATCGGAATGAACTTTCCGGGCGATCCAATATATTCTCCTTTAATAATATTTTCTATAATTATAATAAAGTATTTATCAAATAATAATTAAAATAGTAAATCAATTGCTTATTGGTTATACCTTTTTTTCCACTTTGTCCATCTGTATTAACTTCGTTATTTGTAATAGCGTATATTTCCATGGTACGATGCAAATTTTCCTTTTGTCTGGGAGATGATTGTTTATAAGGAGTTAATATAATATTATTTAAATGACTTTCGGACTGAAAAATTGATAAACACTCTATAAGAATAAATATAATGATAAATGTTTTAACAAACGATTTTACCAAATCATATAGCATAATTTGCATTACTGATTTATTAATTTCACGTTATACTTTTTACTGACTGAAATTATCTATCAACGAAAGAAATGCTCTAATAATTTTTTTAAAGCTATAGCAATAATAAAATTACATATAAGAGGATTAAGCAATGTTATTATTTAATAGAAATGATTAATTGAGGATAAAGTAAAATTATGTAGTTTTGGTAATGCTATATGCACATAGCAAAAAAAAAAAAAAAAATAAACAAAATTAAAAGTCTGTATCACAGCAAAGTAAATGTTTAATGGCTTTTTACCATCATTTACATATATATCGTCCCCAACGTTACCGAAAGTTTAATTTAGAACAATATGCATATGATACAAATGTGCTATAATAATTTCGTAAGGTATCGCAGATATATGTACGTAAACTGTACTAAAATGTGTAATATCTTTCACTTTTTTAATAGAGCGGAAATACCAAAGCAAAGAATGGAAAAATAGAAATTTATCGATAAATAGCAGCAAATAATACAGACAGAAATACTACTGATTATTACATCTATTAAATATAATGTGTAAAATTTAGTTAAAGTTAAATACAATTTCATTGAAGAAAAAGGTTCATTTCAATTGAATATAGAATTAAAGTCAAAATCTTATGTTCGTATTTCTGTATAAACTTAAAATATAACAATGTATTCTCTATTTTTAATAAAACTATTTGGATTTAATGCCAAGCCACTGAAGAATATCTTTAGAATCACAATTTTTTAAACGGCATGTTTTTATTTGTGCTCTCTTTAATCCTTTTATGCAATGTTCTGCTGAACAATGACGCCAACGAACTTGACGACCATTTCCGCATGTTACACTGCATATACTCCAATTGCTCCAGTCATCCCACAATTCACTATCTATAATATTTGAAAAATGATTTATTTTGTTAATAAAAAAATTTTATCTTTAAAATAGATTAATAATAGATTTATATATACATATATAATAGATATATAATAAATTGATTGATTAAAAATAATAGATATTAAGTACATACTAGGTACGTTTGGAAGTGCATAAATCTAACTGAATAACTTCCTCGTTTACTTACTATTTTCAGTAGGATGTCCAATATACTTCAATAAGTTAGTTTGTTCCTTTTCATGTAACTCCACACTCATTGTAGGATTTTCATAAAGCATTTTATTTAAATAACTAAGTAATTTGCGCCGACGGTTTGTTAGAGTTTTATAGTAAAATGGACTATGATAACATCCTTTATCATTTCGCTGTGGTATTATTTGACCAAACTGCATCCAACGTATATTAAATGAATATCTATTTCAAATTATATGAATTGCATACTCATTTAAGTAACTGACTTTTACATATCTGAACTTTTTGTTATTAAACCCAAGAACATACAGATTAATTTTCTTTTTAGTATCTGCCTGAACTTTTTGTAAGACATTTAATTCAGCAGAGAAAAGGCTGACCTCTTGATTATCGTACATACTAATTTCATAAACTTAATGTTAAGTCTCATAATTAGTATAACAACGTAATCAGTAGACAATAAACAATTGTAAAACATACGTGGGTTGATATAATTTTTGCAATATAAAAGAAATATTATTACCATTCATGAATTGCATTAGTATTCAAAGAATTTGAATTAAACGTTAGAGTATTTTCCTTTGATTTAAAGGTATACAACTCTCCAAATTTAATACCGTTATCAGACTTCTCTAAAATAATGCATACTAATAACAACGTAGGTAATAAATACATATTACATTAATCGCTCACAATGCTTCATCAGTTAAATGAAATTATGCATTAATAAGTCAAATTGATTAAAAGTAATATCAATGATAAAATAAATCACATTTTATCTGACAGTTTCACCTATATATGCAGGATATGTGATAGTTGTATATACATATAGTATATCTAGTTAGTTAAAATAAAACAATTGACTGTGTTCATCAATTACTACTACTAAGAAGTATTAAAAGCCAGAAAATAGCAATATGAAAGATGCTATCACATATCAATATTATAAATACTAATTAATATTTAAAAGAGTTACAATATAATGCAACTATTATTTTACTTATTGAAATATGTTTGCATAATAAAAATATTTTGTGATTAAATTGATATAAAAATATAAAAATAATATGTTCATTGATGAATTTGATTTCTCCTAATTTAGCAAATGAGACAATATAAATGTGAAATATTTTATCTTTAATTTCTTTAATACTTCGTATCTAATTAAAAAAAAAATACATAAAATTGTACGTTATCTTTACATAATTATTAATTTATCCATTTCACGTTGTTATATTTGGATATTTTTTTGTGATTATTTATTCTCTTCATAACTTGAAACTAGTTTAAACATAAATATATCAATCCTGGCACGCTACTGTAAAATTTCGTTTGATAATACCAAACGATGGTAGAAGATAGAGAAACGTGAGAAAGCCATTTTGACGGAAATAATACTAATAATATAAAACAATTATAAAACTATATAATCAATAGCAAAAATTTATTTTATGTTGTTAACTGTATGTCTCACTCTGTGTGTGCATGTATGAGAAGCTGTATTTGTTCTCATTCAAATAACTTTCTGTATAGATATTAATACATCGTGTATATATCACACCTTTTTATACAAAAATATTTACTCAACTTTTTAACCTATTAAAGACATTTGTTTTAAATCACAGTTTTAAATAATTATGCTAAAGAATACTTATAATCGGAAGAATGTTTTATTAGCACGACCATTTGGAATTTGTCCTTGAAGTCTTAATCTTCTAACAGCTTCTCTTAAATGTTTCGGTTGTAAAGGACCTGATTCCTGATGAGCTTCCATAACGTCAAGAGCTAATTTAATAATCATATTTGAATTAAAGGAAATAGTTTAACTCATTAGAGATGTTAACAGAAGATTTAAGTATCACCTTCTTCTACTATTTCTCCAACAAACACTTTTGCAATACCAGACATAGCAATGACCACATTCTGTGACACTGAACAACCTGTTATAGTTTGCATGATCTGGAATATTGCATATAATTTATGAAATACATTTAAAAAAACATAGTATAAAAAATGTAAGAGAAAAATAATTACTCTTTTTATCGCAGCTTTTGGAAAAGCTGCTCTTCTGTACATTTCATATCTGTCCAATTGATCCTCCGTAAAATTTGACACTAGTACTCTTTGAAGAAAAAGAAATATTTTATCTATGTATAAAATAATATATATTCTGCAGAATATATATATTCAAAAACTGCAAAAAATTTAAGTACATACTGCATCCTTTCTCTTTCTTCTTCTTCTAATTCTTTTTTACTTTTCTCTTTACTTTCTCTTCTTTCCTTAACACTTGTTGGATTTGCATGAGGCAATACTATGTCATTTTCAAATATATCTTCCCTAGCTTGTTCTTCTTCTTTACTTTCAATTTCATGTTTAACAATTTCCAATTGATCTTCCAATTCTGTGACTTCGTCGCATAACAAATTACTTTCTATTTCTTCTCCATCCGACTGTGACTGTGAACTCATTGCATCAAATTCTACCTAATATTATGAATAAATAAACGAACAAATGAAAATATTAGCTTAGCGATATAGCATCCTACTGACATACCTTAACTTGTATATTATCAACATCCACCGTTTCTACATCTTTGATTACAGAATCTTGCGAAGAACTAACTTTATCTTCCTTTTCCTCAACATCTACATGCTCGCTTTCATTTCCAGAGTCTTCTTTTCCAAATATATTATCCATAATGTAATAAGATGTATGGAATTACAAATATTATAAATTTAGGGCTTCTCAATCATTCTAAAAATTAAAAATTTCTTGTATTTGTCTTTGGTTTAGGAGTAGGTTTTGTATTTGTTTAGGTTATTTATAACTAATTCTCCTGTATCCTATAAAAATATATTATTTTAGGTTAGATTAAATATTATAATAATCACCTTATGAAAAGTTTAATCTAAATATTTAATTAACAAGCATAACTTAATAAATAGATTATAAAAAACTTTGTAAATCTATGCACGTTTTGCAACAATGGTATTTAATACCCTAATGTGATGTATAAAAAACGTTACCTTGTATAAGCACTATTTATGGTTTAATTCAAACAAACCCGCCATACTTTTCAATAGATAGGACGTAGAATATCAAAAAATTACATATTAATTTAATAGTATAAATCATGGAATACGCAATAAATTCGAGAACGTAACTTTTTTTCTTATTAAATAATTTTATACAATTTTTGCTAATCTTTTATTATTTCAATCTGTAACAAAAATATTTGTCTACAAAAAAATATAATTAAATATTATAATAATAAGTTGCGTAAGATTTAGCACGAATATAGAATAAATGTTTTCTCTCCCAATTATTGAATTATTAACTCTAATAATATAAATTGCATTATAACGATGAAAATATCGCGTTTATTCTTATACACGGAAAATAAAATAATTGAACTAAAAGTTTTGATTTTTCGTTAAATCTATAAATATATATTTGTATAAAAAGATTTCAATTATTTGAAATGTATCGAAGCAAATCAAAGTATAAGGAAATCTAAATCAAATTGATTCAGGCATATTGAGCCACACGTGTTTCTCATTTTTCAAACACAAACGAATTTATACCATTGAAAAATGTAAAACTGGAGAAAAGTAAAATTTTAGAAAAGTAACATCTATGTGATATATCGCTATGAAAATTCTATAGAAAAAAGCTCAGATGCGAAATGCATATATATTTCATTGTTCAATGGGAATATTTTTAGGAATTAAAAGACGCGAGGCATCGCAACGTGGCGCCAGCTGGTGGCTAAGTAAAATTTAGTCGACAGTGTCGCGACGCCGCGACGTATTTGTCAATACCAGATCGTATTCACGATTTTCATAGTTTGTTGGTGTTCACAAAAAGGTATCGCGCGATTTTATCAAGGCAAGTGACTTGAGTGATTGAAGTAAAAAGAAATTTAATATTGGATACGAATCAATAGATAATTGAACTGAAAAGTAAAGGGTACTCGGCGCGGGGAAAAGGGATATCGAGAACTGGCCGGAACTCGGGACGATAGCTGGTGGCTCGGTAGGTCTGTAGTCTGTAACTCGGCCGAGTATATTGTCTATCTTATTCGAGGGCCGAGGGGAGAGCGGTGGTGAGTGAGTGGAATACAGTGAAATATCAAAGATCGAGAGTAACATCGTCGGCAAAGAGTTGACTCGATTCTAACGTCGAAGCATCGAATACCGGGCCTACGAATGCAGTTTCAAGACGGAGTCGCGTATTAAGATGTGAGTACGGTGTGTCTTGGAAAATACACGGCGTTCGTTGCGTACCGGATTTCACGAGAAAATTATGGCGAAAGGAGAAGAAAGGGTTTCGTTGCCAGAGAGCATTGCATCCGTCGCGACAGCTCTTCATCGAGCATAAGACAGTGGAAAAGATTGTCCTCGTAGACGGTATGAAAAACTGCCGATACAAGCAGAAAATATTGTAAATTTACATTGAATTTTGCACAATACATAACCCTTTGTGTATGTTCGCGCTTAATCCGCACACACGGCTCTTCATACGCATACTATCATGCGCTTTATCAACAATGTCATTCTAAACTTTTGTGCTAACACATCTATGTATATATACCGTGATAGGAACGCCAGTGAAAAACCGGTCTCGTCTTTTCAAAAGCTCCGCGACTTCTCGTTCCTTGATCTCGTTCTTCCACGGAAACGTCATTCTCGTCGTTTCGGTTTCAAATTTTATTTTATCAACCTTCATTTTTCAATCGTCTGTACCATTGCTAAAAATACATTCGATTGCCAACAGACGTTTCTTGTTTTATTTTTTTCTTTTTTTTATTTTTTTACAAAAGCTACGCTATAACACACAAACCTCGTTATCTGTAAGATGAACTGCCCTCTCCATATCTTCTTCGTAATTTCCATATTTGAACGTATTCATTTTCATACCATTTTTACGTTGCAGGGAATCTGTTGCAAAAATGTTAATCTGCCTTTCTGTTACTTTGATGAAATCTCATTGATCGTAAAATTATTTTAGTGAAAGGAATTTCATTCTTGTTGATCTATTTTACCATATAAACATTCTTACTATGTCCTACTACTATTCTTACTAAGTACAAACAAGTTGCCGTTGTTGTCATATAGAAATTAAGGTGCCATCTAGATTATCGCAGATACCAGTTAGTTTTCATTCTATTCGTATCACCGTATAAATTCGACATTGAATACTATTCAAATATTTCTGATACGATATATTTTCAAGGAGAATTTTTTGAAGCGACATCGCTCGTTTCGGAGCGATGCTCGCCATTCCGAAGGGATGTGCGATTTGAACGTACGGATTTAGTTCGAAGGTATTACATTTACGTAGAGGCACGCGTAAAGGGAGCGGCTGAAACTAAAGGTAGAGACGTAGAGAGACGGTCGTTGGCCGAAGGAGAAACGACCCGGCGAGTCTTGCTCGAATCAACGGAGAAGAGCCTGTTTCGCTACATAGGGAACACGTATCTTTGTCGCCGTTGCCTCTTTTCAACCTGCTAGCCTTTCGAACCAAGCTTCGCGAGCAAACGATAACGTTGCTTTACCACGCGAACCAACCTATATACATATCTACTTTTTTCAATTTGTTCGTAGTTGATTGAATTTTCGCTAATTCCGTGGCGTACGGTTTCCGTCGAGACGACGATGTACGCGAAATAACGCGCAATTTTTCTTCGATTGGGATTGCAACCACGCCATCAGCTCGTGCGCAAATTGTGTAAAAGCATTAAGTTACAAATGAATTTCGGATCTCGTTGAGAAACGGCGTTTGCATATTGGAACTGCGTATGTATGTATATACGAAGTAATGCCGTAGATGTGAAAGAAACATTGCGATTTGCCATATGAAAACTCGACGAGCAAAGCACATAGTCACGTGCGAGATATAGAATATGTGTTTACGGCGATCGGCATTGCAGAGGTCAATATACCGTTAGAGACACCGCGATATTCTCCCCTCTTTCTTATTTCGTTGAACGCGTCATATCGCGCCAACTTACCAATCCACGTCTTTCATTTTTTTTTTTTTTTTTTTTTAGCGCAAATTTGTCTTATCGTACGAATGCGTTATTAGATAGTACATGATACGATACGATCGTCAGCACTCGGACTTTCTTTTCTCTTCCTCTTCAACCGAAAGTTTTCCAGGACAAACTTCCTTTTCAACCGATACATCGTTATTTGCATCTACCCGACTTTCGATTTTATCCTCTGTTTACAAAGATCAGAGGTTGTTACCTTGAAAGACTGTAGAAACAAAATTTTAAGGAAATGGATATTTTTAATTAGAAATTATACGCGTCGAAACAGGATCGTGCCGGCGATAAATTAAGTCGTGTCGCGACAGATAAATGATAAATGGTCGATACCCGATACTTTACAACGACTCCTTACAAGTCTCGATGTATTTGCATTGTATTAACATTTCGACGTTAAATCAGTGACGTTACACAATGTTTATATACATATTGTTTTCTAAAATTAACACGATAGAGCTTGGTTACTTAAATGTGACATCGTGTCACGGGTGTATCGATCGAGGACAATATTTACTCGATGTTTACAAAGTCTCTTATTATGCACAGTTCTGTCATCAAACACCTGAGATTATATTGGAATTAGCAACGAAAATAGAGGATCGTACAACGCGCTAACGACAAAGACACATTTACGCGCATCTCTCTTCCTTACGTTGTTCGATATCAATGACTTTCAAGTTACACGTGACGCTACGATTAAACGTAAATGTTGGTTTACGCGAATTCGCGCTCGTAACGCTTTACAGTTTGACTAACATCGGGTCCTTGACTCTGCCGCTCCAAGTAAAACCAAGTTTTACGTAAGCACTTTCCATCTGCAAAGGTACGAAAGCGATTGGTGAAAAATGCTGTCTCGGCTGGAAATTCGATTGCTTAGAAATGTCGCTCTATTTCGAGGAATATATACATATATATATGTGTGGAGGATTGACGCAAATATTCCCCAGCTTTTTCTTCATTCGTGTGCAAAGATCAAGGGAAAGGTATATATTAGCCAACACATATCGTGTGATTGATATTGAACTTTTTTTCCCATAAAATTGTACTTTATTTATGCACCGGATAACAATAACGGATTTTGCGTAGTTTGATCGTTAACATTCAAATTGCAATTGCTGTACATAAACAGCGACTATTTGCAAGTACTCGTAGGAAAAGCACACTGACGCGAAGAACGATAAAGTTCTGAATGTCTTTATTCTGCAGGTGCGAAGAGGCTACAGAAGTGGAGACGCATCATCAGCAAACGGCAGCAACAACGATGGGCGTCGCCGAGGATGAGACACCGTCCTCTTTGACTTCTCATCCTAACCCTAACGTTAACAACTCCAACCAAGAAGGTACGTGTCAGAATTGCGAGGTTTGTGGAAATAAGAAGGATTTACCGCGCCTATGTGCATATACCGAGATATAGATAAATGCCAAATATAAACGCTACGTATAAATGAAATTCGTGAAATACGGTGCTATTCGCACGATCGGATTATTTTTGAGTCGTACAGCATCGAAGATATAAGTCGGTAGAAGTATAACGATAGAAGGATAATTACGTTTAAGAAGTTTTATATCTTTCTTCATCGCAATCGATATTGGCCACGCTTCGTGTTAATCTTGCACGTTCTCGCCTTTTAAGTTGAAACAAAGCTAAGAAGCAAAACGCGCGCTCGTTAATTCGTTTAATTATGATAACACGGAAGCACCGTGGAAAGTCTCGATGCGACAGAACTGTACGCTGCCATTTCTCACCCAACCATCGCCGTATTAAATTTAAAGATCTTTATCCTTTCCTTGTCTCTTCTCTATTATTAACGTACGTTTCGGTTTCGGTTTCGCCTTTGGTTACTCTGAACGCACAGAAACACATTGTTTCGCCTTTATAAAATATCGTTTGCGTATAAATAAAAAGCCTTTCTCGAATCATCGCGATTATTTTCTTAATTCCAACATATTTGTAACAATAGACGAACGTTTACGGGTGTTGTTGCATCGACTCGCCTTCTGAAAGAACAAGGCTTCGAAGGTCGACGAGTCTCGAATAAATAAAACCTCTTTTACGGCGTAGCTACGTCCAAATAGTATTATCGTTTTTACTTAGGATTCGTGGTTCTTACGAAAACAGCTACGTACATATGTAGATGAGCGTAAAGGTAATCTTTGTGGCTATTGTGTGTGCTACTTTACGTCGAACGGACGGTGCGGTACAATGGATACAAGTTCTACGCAGAATAGTCAGAACAGAACAGAATGATTCATCGGTGAATTTTTTTACAGCAATCGCCTAAACGATTTCCATGTCGTGTTAAAATGTTTTCTACGATGTTTTTATAATTCCAAACGGTTTGCATTCTCATTGGCTATTATCTTTTTCGTCTGATATCGACATTGTAAAACGTAGAGGTAGAGATTATAAAATTGTAGCGATTATAAAGTATTAAGATAAGCTATAAAGATTTAAAAAAGTAATTCGTTATGATCTTTTTCTGTACACACACGTACGTATACCGTTCAATACGATAAACGGTAGTACGTACGAGGATAACTAAATCAAAGGTACAACTATTATAGCGTTTTTTTCTATTTCTTATCTTGTGTTCTAGAAGAAAAGGTAGGTAGATAAGTAAATTATTCTTATCGTTATTTAACCGAACACTACAACCACGACTAACGAAATGATCGTTACCAGACTACTACATTTTTTCGACAAACCAGTTGAAAATTGCTTCGTATCGCGTGACCATTCTGCTTGGTTCGTTCATCGATCGCTGTGTTCTATACATTGGTAGAGCCGTTTCTAAACTGACACGAACAGACGCATGAGAATTTCCAGGCATATATGTAGGTATATACGTACGCGCCATGTGAATTTTATGCGACGAAAGACATTTATTATCTAAATTGATTTACTAACTACAGGTTTCAATTTCAAATTCTATTTCTATTGTTTTACGAATCCGGGCGAGCGATCTTTCGAGCGAAATTCAAGCTGGTCATACGATATGTGAGAAAGTTGGACGCACTCGGTCCAATAAAACCTAGGAACGAATTTTTATTTATTTACACGCTTCTACTACTTTATCATCGTAATAATTCCTTTCTTTAAACGAAAATACTTTTTCAGCATCTTCGCGACAGATCGACACTGTCGCTAACATAGCATCTGTTTCGTTAAAGCAAATATCATTAAGGAAAAGGGTATTTCGGTTAAATCTTTTCGTTCATATCGATTGCTTAAATACAAGAAAGTTGAAATTCGTAACGTCGAGATAAATTTATCAATATGTATGTATATTTACGTTTACGCTTCTTTAGAAGGACAAAGAAAATCCATTATACGACGATGCCAACTTTATCTCTTTGTCGCTATTTTTCTTTACTGTAAGCAGATTTTACTCCATTTAATTCCGGGCATATATATTTTCTATATTTAATTATATGTATGTATACGTGTTTATTCTCTATTGTAAAATTTATCTTGTAATGTATTCTTTCAAAAGAAGACAGGGAGAAAACAATCACAAGAAACAAGTATTCTTTGTGCCGTGCGACGTATAATTTGTTGTGTAAGGACTATTGTTTTCACAATTTCTATGGTAAAAAAGGAAAGTGTGTAGCTTCCCGTAAATCTTCCCTATAATACGCGGAAATGATTTCATTGCTAGGAGTTTCCGTCGTAGACGAATCATGATTTTCTTCGACAATCCACAGAATTTAAGGACGGGAAGCGGGAAAAGATCTCCCTATCATGCTTTTCTATACATGTGTTATATTATTTTTTATCTTTAAAATTTTGCGTTCCAACGGAATATCATATTTTCCAATTTTTGCGAGATAAAATAAAGGACGAAAGAAATGTTTCGGTCGTAAATACCAGATTTGAAAAGCATTATCCGTCGGGCACGATCGTTCGCTGTCGCTGGTTAATGGTTGGTAACGTAGGTACCTTCGAATGGCGAGCAACAAGATACGCTTGTTCGCGTAGTGCCTGGTTGCACGAAAATTACTAAAATCTTTGACGTAGTCTAGCATTGTTGATTCCTACTACTGTTGTTACTACGCGCACCTTCCAACTACTGTGTTAACGTTATTAGAGTGGAAATCCTGCTTGGATGTATTTACATGATCGCTCTACCGATTCAGCTTTTTCATAAAAATTACCCACCTCTGTCTATGCATTGTTGTAACTACGTCATTTTCAAAATTTTAAAGTAGACGATATAGTTATATTCTATTTACAAATATTTTCAAATCTCGAAGTCTTTATTTTTACGGTATGATACGATCGGATCTGACGATATAAATTTTTAAGTCGCCGAAATTTGAATTGGCGATCGTTATCTGACTAGTTCGGTAAATCCCTAACAGTTGCGAGTAATTGACAAATTTGTGAGTTGGTATTCGATTTGGCGGAGAAAGTACGACGATAATCGAGTTATACCGTCGATTACACGATATATATTCTTAATTCGTAAGCTAGTAGTTCCGCAATATTTTCACCTGGTATGCGACACGTAGTGGAGCACTGCAGTATTTTAGTTAGGTCGAACTGCGCTTTGAACCGTTGCCAACAACGTCTTTCTCTTTGTCATCCTGGTTTTTCCTCCTCGTCGTTCGAACCTTCTGTAACCTCGCCTTTGTATTCGTTTCACCTATGGGTATTCTAGGTCAAGTGTGTATTTTAATGATCACCAGTATTAACGAAGATATTTTTCCAAGTTACACGATACACGGGAATCGAATAGAAGTCATGTACCCTATGATCTTCGCAACATATTACGCTGCGACATTTCTGCTTACAAAGGTAGGGACACTTACGCAATGAAATGAATTTTTTACGTATCTCGTCTGTGACAAATAATCCAGAATATCAATATGTTACCTTTCTCCACGAGAACAAACGATACGGAGGATCGGACGGTTCGACGATCTCATCGGTGTATATACATAATTCCTTTCCTCGCCTTTGCTCAAAGTTCGCCATTGTCGAGCGATCAAAGGGAAGTGGAAAGATTTCAAGTTAGAGCAGTAGAATTCGGACGAGGTAAAGTTCTTGAAAGAAACTACAAGACTAAACAAAATACATCAGCGACGCGTTAGAACAAGTATCGCCCTCTTTATGAAGTTTACTCGTACGTACAGAAACGGAAATTCCCGAAGTTATCCGCATACGGAGGGCACTGTCCTTATTGCGTTGCATAACTTACGCTCATTACGGAATCCTCGGTGGCGCCTCTATTTTTATGCAGAGTATACCGTACCCGTACCGGCAACCGTTTTACGATTTATTACTGGGATCTCTGTGTCAGTCGCACCTCATGACTGACGATGCCAATCAACATCCGCGCTAGACATCTAGATTTTCCTCTCTCTTTAAACGTAAATGCATATTCGATAATAGATGTTTATCGACATCTCTCAGGATTTTTGGTAGAAAATCGTATAAATTAATTTCATTAGCGCGAAGCAATCTCCATGACCGATCTCGAAATACACACATACACGATCGGCCTATCGATTTAACGATAATTGCATATTTTTACTGGTACATATTCGACCACATTTTCAGTCACTGGCAATACAAAATCTAAATAAAAATTCTGCGTAATGATAATATAAATTAAACAACGTCGACTCATTCGTTATAATCTTGAAAAACAGAAGAGAGTTAATGTTTTTAATCATCTTCGATTTGACGATACAATGTTTTGGTTTTTTACTTTGAATGTTTGTACAGCGTTTTACGATATCGAACGTATTTGAAAAATTTGACGCATTTACATTGCTATTGATAGGTGCTTCGAATGTCATTAATCAACGTGTATTATGTAATATTTCTTACTCCTCTTTTGTGTATATTTCTCGATTAGGGTTTCGGCAGAAGCGACGAATTAAATAGAATCAAAATAATTAGTTCCCCTCTTAAATTATATCTGTGCCCATTGTGTTCAAGAGCTTTTGCAACTTACGAAAAATATAAACGAATAAAGAGGAAAGGAAAGAGGCGTGAAGTCTCAGTGAACTCGATCGGACACGCTTTCTGTTTTTACTTCGTCTCTAGAACGGGCGGTTACGCTCTTCGCCCGAATAATAAAGACGACTTTCCATTTTCAACGTAAACGATGTTCTGTTGAACGCAAAAAGAAATCGTTGGAAGACCCTTATGAAATCGCGTAGGTGGTTACATTGCATTTTTTCTGACTAATTATTCGCCAAGTTGCCTTTAAATAAAGGTTTTTAACGCGTAACGCACCAATCTTGAAAATCATTAGCGCTATCTTTGCCGCAAGTCCGATAATTTTCCAATACCTGAACTCTGGACATTTCGCTATTTGGTATAAGCTTTTAATAAGCTCGTTAGAATACGTGGAATATGTACGCTGGCGAGTATGAGTTAAACAAAAAGAACGATGAAGAATAAACACGTATGATAGATTTTCTGACGCGTTGTGGACGATTACGCGGCAATATATATATATATATATATATATATATATGTATCTACAAGTAAACAAGGGAGAACAGTTTGAGGGTGAGCGGCGAAAAGTCACGTTATGGAGATTACACACTTACAGAAGATCGTGGTTCTGTCTGACAGTCGCGTTGCATCAGCTGAGTATCACGCGCTTATCCCTTTTACTCCAATTTTCCATGTTTTTCGCGTCTACCTTCGTTCGTCCACTCGTGCGTGGCTAGCCTACGAATCGCGTCCACGCTCGTAAGTACTTCTGTACACACGCGCGTCACATCCATCGTATCGCAATGTGGAAACACGTTCAACGTAAACGTCAGCACGGTGGAACACGACGACAACGTGTTGCTGTGCCAGAGAGCGGCAAGTTGTCGCAAATATACCTCCAGCTGTATTCGTTTCGACATTTCTGAACTGTATTCGTTAACAAAAGTGCAGTAAGAGTAACGAAGCTACGCGAGTAACGAAGAAGGAAGGAAAGAGAAGATAAAGAAACAGTTACGAAGTAGCGAGTGCGAGAGGGAGTTGACTGAAGAAAAAGTAGCGGTGTGGTGGGGCAGTTAGCGACAGTGTACCGGTAGTGGTAACGCGGGTGTCGCGGTGTTATGCCGTGGTGAAGGTATACGCGTGCATGGATACACGAACACGCACGCGGATCGAAAAGAGAAAGAAAATAAGAGGGAGGTAGAAGGAAGAAGGCCGGCAGTAGACAAGAGGAGTGGTAGAGGAGCACGAAGAAGCAAGTTGGCAGAGACAGCGTCGAGAGAAGTGGTGGTCGTGGTCGGTCGGTTGGTCGGTGGCAGTTCGAGTCTGTCGTCAGGTCGAGAGACGTGTGGTTAGAATCGACTCGTTGGCAACGTTCTCTCCGCGCTTCTACGTTTTCCTCCTTATCGCCGCTGAATTTCTCGCCAGCCGGATGAAATTGTGCAATCGAGGCCTACGTTCACGACGTCTCTCAATATGGGTTAAATGGTGTTTTTCGGACGTGACTCGACAAGATCGACGATCCGATTCTACCTGTTGTGCGCAAACTTCGATCGCCTGTGCATTTCCAAGTGAAAATTAGTGCGCGTATCGCGTAAGTCTTTGTCGGAACGCATCCTACCGATCGAACGACATTCGTTTATTCGTGTACTCGTTTCTCTTGCTCTACGTCCGGTACATAGCTCTGGGAGGGAATCGAAAGGAATATCGCTCGTTGCGAGTAAAGAAGGAAAGAATAGGAGTGGCGGCAAGTTAGCTTATCGGAATCGAATGAACCGTATGCGTCGACGACGACGTCGAAGACGAGAACGACGGTAATACGTAGTCGCTGATGATAGCGCAACGAAACACGGATAATGCGGCAACTACGTGACCGACCGAGCAACGTTCGCCAGTGCGAGAGATCAACCTCGACCTCCAAACGCTTTGCCGACAGTGTAGTCTCCAAGAGTTTACGCTTCGGAGGGACAAGAAATATTCAGGAATGCCATCCTTTTCCCTATACATACATGGAACGTACTGTGATGCCGCGATCGTAGGAAACTTTGTTCGTTCGATTCCTGCAAACGTCTACGAAAAGATTCTTACGTAGGTCCGCGAGAAACCGTTAATCGAGACTAGATTGGATCGAGCGAAGTAGGACAAAGTGCAATAATCCTACTTAAGGACAAATTCGTGCCGTGTATTTCTTCTATCTTTCCGATGCGCGGAAGATCAAGGATCTTCGGAAAGCGTTGCCGGATCGGGAACGAAAGTCGTTGCTTCGATCGATCGAGCGTTCGATTTTAAATACGCGTAGACTATTTTTCCTATCCGCATAATTTACCTGGATACTACCATTCCGCGGTAGCATAGTATTACTCAGAAAGGCTGCAATGAAAACTAAGTACCTTATAACGTACCAAATAAATCCAATAGGTCGTTCGTTTTGATAAGAATTTTAAGAAAACGTACATATTACGCGGGAGACGTCGGGAGAATTTACAAAGAACTAGTTAATCCGATGTGATTCGACCTTTCTATTCCTCCGTATTCTCCGTATTACGTTTGCAGAAAAAATAAGAAAATCCGACGAAGATACGAATTCCGTTTGTCGTTCGACGGTAATCGACTGCATCGAACAGCAGAGAGGATCAGCAGCGAAGGAACAGCCATGACTTTGGATCGATCGGACGAGCAAGGGCGCATTTAGAATACAGAAAGAGTCGTCGAGGTATGTGCAACAAGTTAAGGGGAAGCACGTGACTGTTAGCTGCTAAAGCAAACATCCGAGCAACATAGATAAAGTTGGAAGCGACGACCGCGAAACTTGAGGTACGCGCGCGCACAAGAAAATATGTACCTATACTTGTACGTTCTCTTGCTGGCGACTCGTGAGAAAAAACTCGCTGGCCGAGTTTAAAGGAAACGTCGAACATCGGAATCGGCCGGTTGGTTATGAATTACACAAGTAAGAAAAAACTAGGAAAAACAAAAGGTGTACATTGAATTTCGTGATCGTACGTTGCCGAACTTATCGTCGATACGCCTATGCCACGTCCTCCGAAACCATATAGGAAATTTGCTCGAGTTTCCTAGATAATCTTATCTTCGCGGAAGGGTGTAAAACCTTGAATGACTTTTCCATTCTGCGGGTTTGTCTTTCACTCGTCCGACGAGAGGACGAGACAAATGCCCGTCGCTTCGGAAGATTGGGTGCTGCACCCGGCTAAAATAACCAGTTCCATTACTACCGTCAAAGGTACCACTATCCAAAGCACTACCACAGCTTGGATGTCGCCGTACAGCAGAGCATCTCCGTCCGAACGTCCAACTTCCAACAACAACAACAATAATGGAGTTGTTATACTCGAAGGATGTAGACCACCTGCTGCCACCACCGCTAGAAGGTTTCTCAGGTGGTTCAGCAGACTTGGTCAACCGCCAATCGGAAAATCAGGTAAATTGGAAAGTGATCGTCAACCTTTCTTTTCTATCGCGTCAACGAATTAAGAAACCTGTAACGAACTTTGCAATTTGCGATTTAATTTTCATATTTCCTATTCTCTTGGTATTTTATCGTACGTATCTCGTCGTATGACGCGCGTTCGTTCTATTCTTGCTTCCTTGTTCCTACTTTCTATTTCATTTGTTCGAGGTACAATCGTGTAAAGGTAAACGATTGTAAAACGGTGTAAAAGAGACGAACTGATCGAGAATTGGTATCGTCGATTTCTCGAAAGGGTGAATTCAACGCGAATAACAACTCGATGATTGAAATACCATCGGCAAATGATATTTTTTATTAAAAATTCTACACTTTTACGCATCGATATCTGTTTGCGTGGAGCAACGGTTAGTTCGATTCCACTGCAGTCAGACTAGCCGCGTTTGTACGTACGAGTACCTACTCGTAAAGAGCAAGATCGATGTTACTGCGTAATAACGTAAGTGTTTGAGTATAGTCGCGTCTTATTATAGTTAGCTGCGTGGTACTGTTAGTCATCGCAGGTGTTCCGTACACACGGCAATGGCCATTAATAAAAAGATCCTACTTACCAAGCAAATGTACACTTCACGACGGTAGCAGATAATTGAATAGGAATCGTACATGTACGATTATTAATACAAAAGCATTTCCATTAACTGTGATTTTCTACGACTCGTAACTCTCGATCTTTGTTTAAGGAAGGACCACACGAATTTTCTTTGTTCTTTCAATCTTTTCCTTCGTAACTCATAGCTACGTACTTACGACGATCGCTCGGAAAGCGATACCCGTTTACCCATAAAAGCCGTATAAAACGATGAAACGTGCTTGCAGAAGGTCGCACGATATTCCTATTTAAAATAAAAATTTCATCTATAAGTACTTAACTAGAGTCGTCGTAGTTCGATACGTTTAAAACGGCCATGCAAATTGAAAATCCCGCCGATAACGATTTACGTTTTCCTAATACTTAATATGCTCGTTCAAAAGCAATTCACCTTTTGAATCATCGAATTACGGCAGTTTACTGTAATAAAGTTATATTCGAATTAATCGTAAGACGATGGGTGCTGGAGTTCAATACGTGTGGAGAAACTGTATGTGATCGTAAGTGTTCCGATCGTCCGTCTGTCATTACGAAAGACCCGAAGAAACGTGTCTGAGAATTCATTACGAGTGATGATCAGCGTATCAAACGATCCAACGATCCAGATTACCATCGTTTTTGCAAAATTGAAAGAGTTTCTGGACGAATAAGGCATGGCGGGAAAACAAGTGTTTGTCGAAGGTATGATCTCCTAACCGGTTAGGTTTACAGACAGAAATTCGTCTCACGTTGCGACAAGTGTTGGAATACGGGTGATAGTTGTATTGGAAAATATTTAATTATATATAATAAAACTACGCTCGTGTCGTTGTTATTTCAAAACGGGCATTACTTTCAGGACGATGCTTGTGTTGTACATCGGCCGAAACTATATTTCAGGAAGCAATTTAATCGATTAACGGCAACGAAAGCTTTACGATGTTTACAATAATATTAGAGATTGGAAAAGGAGTAGCCAACCCGGTGAATCGATTTCATTAATTAACGTCTTTTATCATCACTTTGAATTAGTTAATCGGCGTCGAATAAAATAACTTTTTTCAACCATACGTTTGTGCCAAGTATACGTACAATCTCTGCAACGATCAGTGTCAAGTTCCTGGTATTTAACGATGCGTCGAGTATTTGGTGCAATGTACTCGAGCTACCATGACGAACGCAGAATCGTATTAACGGGGCTTCCATTGTTTCCACGATCTTTCAACAGTCCATCTATACGTTTCTACAGCGTTTTTCTCTTATACGTAAGAGAAGCATCCTCGCTGTGTTCGCGCAGTGTTTACTCGAAGAACGTCACATCTCCTTCGTTCGTCTCGAAGTCGTTTTTATCCGTTCCGATTAATCGTTGTTGGAAACTGAACCAAATTCAACGAAATTTGTATTAGAGTCAGACGAGCATGTTGATCTTCGTACAAATTTCTAATTCAAACCGTCGAGTTATGTATATTAATCGATTACACAGAGTAGACGTATCGTCGAATTTAACTGTGACGATGTTTCCTTGAAACAAATGTGCATAACGCTGCCTAAAATAACGAGTGTTTCGTGAACAAAAGAAGATTATTCTTGAGATTCAAACTCCCCGGCAAACGTGGCACGACACGATAACTAGGCCGGAAAGAGGACGAACAGTAAACTTGATAAATAAACATTAGACTTGGTGTGCAAACCAGGTCGCGATCGTTGCTGGCAACGGCGTGTCGTAGAATTCGTAATAACCGCGTTCTCTGTTATGTCCTTTCTCTTTATAATCATGCACAATTAACAGAAGCAAATAAGCAGTACGGTTCTGTCAGGCGTTGTCCGACTGTTTTTCGCTATTTAAGAAATACTACGTTCAAAAGTGCAAAAATCACAAAATTCGCGCCTTCTAACGTATCCGTCAAGTACACGAAATTATTAGTGCAAATGAATTTCGAATCTAGAACGAGTTATGGATAAGGAACGACGATGTCGAACGATAACAGAGTCGTACCATAGTCCGAGTTTCTAATTAGACTAATAAGCGAAAAACAAGTTACGTAAGATTGCCATTTATAATCGTCTTGATTGTTACATCTTATTTACTGGTAATGTATGCAGCAGTTTTATATCTATTTATTTACGTATTTCAACCGACCCGTTAGATATTTATCGATATCTATGGATATTCGCTATTTCAGACTAAACGTCGGTTAATAAGTCTTTAATTTATTTCACATTTTCTTTCGGTTTTTCATTTTTATCTATTTATAAATCGGTGTCAGCGACTTATTCATACTCGTTGTAAGTTTAAAACTTATTTTCAAATTTCGGATTCTTTATACATACGTGTTATTTTTTTCTCGCGATCTGCGACGTTTAATTCAATTATCATCGAATATTCTGAAGCTTATAATCTTAGTCTATGGATTAGCCTAAGATATTCCAAGGAAAGTCTTGAGAAACGCAATTTTTTCGGTTAACGATGAAACAGAACATCGAACCAAATAGCTCTACTAGAAATTTACGACATTACCGTCTTCGTCGTCTGCAGCCTCGCGATACATACGTCGTTTGAGCATCTTACCGGTTTTAATCACATTGCACGAAATATCAATCGATAAATCGATAAATATTCATCTGTCGATGAATTTTCTCAAACTTGCCGAGAAATTAACAACCTTCCGTACTTTGTACTTTGTCTCAATTCGTAATTGAATCGTAACTTACGATACTCAACGTAACGTTACATATTCTATACGAGATTCGTTACCATAGTCGGTTCATACGAGAAAGCCTAGAAGAGATTTTTCAACGATGTCGCGTTTACGCGTTGTGTAATTCTTAGCTTGTTTGCGCGTGGGTGAAACCGAGTATGTATGATGTATCACCTGGCAACGTTGCGAGCAAAAGTGGAAGTTGGGATTCGAATCACGATCGGTTTCTCTTCGTAGCAAGACAATGCTTGCTTCCGGGAAATTCATAAGCCACGAGTATTAGTTTTTTCAAAGTTTATATCAAAGAGACGCCAATTTTTCCTTGCAAATGCTTATTGTCGCACATCGTACGAGATACATATCGTCTATGATTTACACGTTACTCGAAGCAACGGAAAATCGTGATAACGTTGGTAATTCTTAACGAGCTACGCGTTCTCCATTTCCATAATTTTTCAATATTTTTTTTTTTTTATTTAATATTTCACATTCACAATTTGTCCAATTTGGACATTTGGTAGAATTTTTTAGCTGTTTGATTATCACGTGGGTGGCTACTCCCAATGGGATACCATCATCGTGTTTGTTAGGATATATCCTTTGTGAGATCTGCTAGGTGTTTCCTTTTTAGTCTTCTATAATTTTTCAATATGTCGTAGAAATCAACGTTTCGAACGACTGCTTTCCATATACGTTACCGCCAGACTGTCTTAGTTTCGAGAAGAATCATCGAAATCGAGAACGCGTCGTTTTTCTAAATAATTACCATAAAATTGTCTTCTTTATATGTACATATAACATATATATCTGGCTAGTTTTAGTTTAGTTTAACGGTAGTCAAAATCGACGGTCAAGTTTTCGTAAAACGTTTCGTTTTAACAGCGGGTGAAAAGGAAAGAACGTTTTCTTCCGCGAAGAAACGTTCGTTTGCGTCGAATACTCGTTGTCACGCAATACGCTATCAGATACGAGGTCATTGGCTTGTAATCTCTCAAGGAGGTTACATACACATAGGTGCTCGAGCAAGAATACCGTCGAGTGTGTCACTTGCTTTAAATTGTTTTTCTACGCGAACACGAACATTCTCACGTCTATCTCCGTTTTGAAGGTACATCGTACTTTTCTCAAGGTATTTTTTCCCCGATTTTATTAAATCGCGCAAGAGCAACTAAGACGATATATTTCATCGAATGGAAACATATATCTCATCGTACGATATAGCGTATTTAATCGCGTGGTATAACGTATAATATGATAAAAATTAGTATTTGATTTATCGCGTCTCGTCAGATTCGAAAATGCTGTGTAATTTCTTTCACGAATTTCGATGTGTCAAGAAATCGAAAGTACGGTTAAGTTTCAAAGCACGCTCGCGTGTAACGGTATTTCGAAATTTGAAATAAGATCGTTAAATAGAGGAACAAAGTTCTTTGGAAAAATTAATGAATTTAATATTTTATTCTATACCATATCCACATACATACATCGCTATAGAACGCGTCTTTATGTATGTTTAATATTACGAAACCAAAGAGAAATTTTGTTAACATCGTCATATTTATTTTATTACATCTTGTTTCTTCGACTTAAGGAATTTTTCTTACAATGGAATTAGGAAATAACGACTTAAGTTTCTAGTTGCTGAATACTTACTTCGTTCATTTCAATAAATGCCAATTATTATTTTTAACTTTCTATGTCATAGTTATATTACGTGCAAATATATAGCTATATGTAAGTATATTACGTATTAAGAAAGATTAAAATTAAAAGAATTGAAAAGACAAAAAAAATATTAAAAATTTAAGGCCGATCAATCGGCTATTTTTGCCGCCTACTCGTCGATTATAAAAGTGTCCGGATGGTCGGCTCAACCGACTATACATCTTTTTCTAGTATTTTCTAAGTAATTGGTGAAAATATCGTTCAAGCTTTCCGTCATCGAAATCTGAGAAATGACAGCGTTTACACGGTCCCTTTCCATTTGCGCTGTTTTGCTTTGATTTTCTTCGTGCAGTCTATCCTCTTCGATGTAACTGTAGATATAACATGCTTTTTCTTCTCTGGCAATTGGTGTCACGCAAAAACAAAATATATACGTATAATCTTACAAGCGAAGTCGAGAATTACTTGACCTGTTCGGCATATTATTATACATACGCTCTCGTTCATAAAATATAAATCCGTAAATACGTAAATATTCGGATACTTATGGACGGGGATGTTGTATGTAAGTACAATGTACATGGACGATGTATCTGCTACGTGTGTACGCCCAAGCGTTCGTTCGCGAACAAAGCGACCATTGTGATGCGTGTACAGCAGTGTTCGCATCGCTCGCACGAAATTATGTTTTATACTTTCTCGTTCTTATTTACGGAACGTATCCGTTAGCGAATAAGATTTAAAAATCTTGTTATTTTCGGGACAGAGATGAACAGGATGCGATAACGCGTATACGTTGTCGCTAAAAACAACTGCTTATCGAATGATATTCAATTTTGAAATATCGTTATAATTATATTTCTAAGTACGAGCATTTATTTGTGCGGTGTATCACGATGGTGCAAATCGTTGCATCGCTCCATCGCTCCATCGATAAATTTTCTTGGGAAATTAAATTTCTACGCGATTCGTTTATCGTTGCGTCGTTTTATAATCTCGGAGGAGGTTCCGTCGTCGAAAGGAAACGCGATCGAGCTTACCTAATCTGTCAGTTTTGTAACTTTGCAAAATTGCTTGTTCCACGCATTCTTTCACACATCGAGTAATAGATTGGAAGCAAATTTTTAAATGGACATCGATCTCGTGGCACAGTTTTTTCTTCCTCGAAACTCGAGCGACCATGGAATATGAAGAACTCAGTAAGGTCGATAGAACGAAAAACAAATATATCGATATACTATATCTCGTTACTGGGATATTGTACGGAAAAAACAAACAGCGCGTCCGCAATCTCATCAAACGATTATCCCGAAGAATTGGTCATTCTATACTAGAGATGAAATTCTACGCGATACACATCGACATTTAAAGAGCATTACCATTTTACCGAGAGCTGGTTGTTGTCAAAAAGTCACGCATACCGGAGATGGGATCGGATTCAGCCGTAGACAATCGTAATGACATAATTTAACTCGTCTCGTATATCGAAATCGTCGAAGCATCTAAAGTGGTTTGATCGATATTTAAAAATGTTGCGAACAGGTGTTTTCAATTTTCAGATATTAGATTTGGATTTTGATATTACGTACACATAAAAATATAAGACAGAGCAGGATAGAGGGAAACACGAAATATGTACTCGGCGTTATCCGGCAGCATGTACATGGGTACGATCAATCGTCGTGCATATCACGAGAACTACTTGTTTTCATTGTTATCTGCTCGCTCTAGTGTCGATAAGGGTAACACGAAAACACTTTGTTAATCACTATGTTGTGCGAACATCGTAAAAATATGGGAATCATCGGCGAGGATTTAAATTAAAAATCGATGAACACTCGACGCATATGCTTTAAAAACGAGTGTTCTCAGTTGGGTGGGTAGCTTTCTATTTCTCATTCGATTCTCTCTGTTCTGTTCTCACTTCTACTCTGAATTAACGACGCGGAAACTTCAAGGCTTCTCGCGTTATATGTAATATATTTCGCAACGAGTCTTAAATTCTCTTGCCGGTTAAAATGCAGTCGATTGCGTTGCCACTTAGTTAGCGTTGCTCCTTTCGCCTTGCTCGCTGTTTTACCTATTCACCCCTTGCTGCGCGTTCCTGTTATACGTACTTAGCGTATAACAGTCGATGTTGCGACAGAGATCGTATACTCGTTAGATTCTCGCAAGTAATCCTACGAATACTTTATTTATTCGTTATCGATCTATCAGCGATATGAAGTCGAATATTTTTATTGTACGTATAGTAATTACGATATTTTGTATACTTTATTTTGCTCGATAGATAGAGTGAAAATCGAGCAAAAGTCGTTGCAACGAAGGCGACGTGTATGGCGCAAGATCGTAACTGTTGGGTCGTAAGCGTAATTAAAAACATCTATAGTAATTGGTCGAGTCAGGCCTTATCCGGTATTCAAGTCAGGTAAAGTTGCCACTCTCCGATACGAATTTTGGCAAATGACGAACAGTGCTCTTTTATCCACGATTTGTCCACGTCTGTCCACTCAGAATTTTCGTTTGTTCGCTATTGAATGAACGAATCCCGTTTGTTTCTTTCTTTTCTTTTTTTTTTTTTTTTTTGTAAAAATTCGCATTTAAAGGTGCAAATTTCACACAACTCCGTATCCAAGTATAGGTACACCTCACATTTCAGGAAGTTAATGCGTTTTCCATGACTTTGTTGAAGTTGCCCCGTGAAAAGGCAGTAACGTAACATTCTCTAAGTAATTACTTTGTGAGAAGAAAAGAAACATTGCGAGCAAGTCAGCTTTTCTAACAACTTTATACGTTCGTTTCTACGTTTTCTCTTCTACAAAATATCACTCTATAGCGTAAACTGTAGCGTAAGAATGGATAAATGGCATAATACGACTGTTTAGGGTACTTTGTAATATCGTGTCCTTGACACGCGCGCGCGTTAACTAAAATTAAGCCAAGGAATTCGGAACCATAGCCAAAAACCAATGCTATGACTTTGGCAAAAGTTCTTCAAACATGCTAAAGCATGTCCAACTTGATCGTACTTCGTACTAGATACTGCATGTACTCTGCTACGTGTTACGTTTGCTTGAAATTTCGTTTAAAGTAACGTTCTCTCAAAGTCCACGCTATCGATCATTTACGTTTATTCGACTGTACGTTATTGTGATTTTTAATATCGTTTCTCGATAACCACGTATGTACAGCCTTTGTTCCTCTCTCCGAGCGTTATTAGTATCACGATAAATATACGATAAAAAAGAAGAGAGAAATAAAAGGATATTTGTTATTCGAATGGGATACTATGAAACGGGAGCAAATAACGGATAAAAGTAGGATGCGAGCAAGCAACCTAACGATTATGTATTACGATGCGCGTTCGATCGTTCGCGAAGCAGGCTCGGACTTTACTCGATCGATCGTACTAAAACGAGTTATGCGTCTAGTTTGTCATTCGTCTGTCGACGCGAACAGTCTAATTGTGAATATGCTTTCACGTTTGGAAGAAACGTTCGGTGAAACATGGAATACCGCGTACGACTAGTACAGTCGGTGGAAACGATATAGCGAGGTTGTAAATTAAAATATTAAGCGTCGACATCAATTGGCCTAGCTGTTGTACTCAGGGTCGTGCGCGTTTTATGGAAGCACCTTGAATCTCAAGCTACAAAAATCACTTCTGAATCGATATTTCAAATTCCCAATTAGGATTTCAAATTACGATTGCTGTACATTGCGTAAAACGTATACGGTATAGATCTCTCCTGTTCAAATATTTAAAAATCCAAACTCTTCTATCGTCCGTACATAATATTTCCCGGTAATAGATGCCTTTTTCCGTTTCAGATATGTACATATTTTATTAATGTTCGTGTACAATGTATTCTTTGGTCTATCCGGTCGAGAGAATTCTAATTAGAAGAGTTTAGTACGAAAGTAACGGCGTTCTAACTACCGAAACGAAATACGACGTAATCGAAGAACAGGAAAGTGGCGTAAATGCGATAGAATTAACAGCAATACATGGTGTTGGAAAAGCCACGATCACAGACACGAAAAAACAAAAACATTGGATTGAAAATTCTCCAAAGAACGTAGATTCCTACGATGCTAGCAACGGTGGAAAAAAATGTTAATGCAGTAGTATGTAGTAGTTTCGATACGATAAAGACGATAATAACGACGATTTTATACAAATGGAAAGAGCAAACGAAAGTGCTAATGAAAAGGTGCCTTCTTGTACCATAGCGAAGGTGGTATTCGAAAAAATGCTTCGACAATTCGAAGTACAAAAAGAATAACTCTACGCAATTACGTACTTGTATCGAGAGAATTATGTGACTTAGCGGGCAAACAAATATGGGATTCATAAATATTTAAAGAAATTATCAATTAACCTTAACCTGTATTTGCATAAACGAAACTTCATATGATCGATTGTTTTATTATCCGAACAGTCACTTTTGTCTCCCAGTTAGTTCGGATAAGGGAGACACTGGTGTATTTTCGATATGTAATGTTCTCCAAATTCTACTTTGTACGAACTTTTCTTAAATCCACCGCGAGAAAAATATCAGGAAAAAAGAATAACTTTGAAACGAAGTATCGCTGCTTTGACCGATCCGTGACGACTGGTTGTGTTTTCGTGTTCGTTCGTTCGTACGTTTATTCGATTTTATAACAGCTTTACGCTCGATCGTACGAATTCCGCTCGAGTTTTGATCCAAAGTACAGTTAACCGAGGACCGCGTGCACCTTCACGCCGATCACGTCACTGGTAAAACTACCGTCACCGGAGCAACAATTGGGGCCGCGAAACAACCGGTAACTTCTGATTCTCTACCATGGTTCTCTACCTCGCTACGCTCCAACGTCGTCTTCGTTTTATCGTCTTTCCATAAACCAATCGTTGATACGATTGATACGATTCCATGCCATATCGATTTACATGTATACGTTATTATCCATTTACACGTATAGCGTACATGCAAAATAACGTACATAATGTAACGATGTTTATAAGAGACACGATTACGCGATGCGATTCACGAGCGATTGTTCGTATCGCGTTGACGAACATAACGGTAAAATTTGTCGATATTCGATCGAGCTTTTTTGTCAAATTTGCAACTTAAATCTCGACAACGTTATAGTTCCGTTATCGAAGTAGCGTAATCGTGAACGGTGGCTCGATAAACGATGATCGATGACCTATTCACCGAATGTTCAGGAGAGGTGTGCGCGAAAATGCTCATGATTTTAATTTGGAACACTCTCGAACGTGAAACGAATATGTAACTAATTGGAGTGTCGATGCACGTTCTGCGAATACGCAAGAAACGTGCGTGAGCATACGTTGACGCGTGGACACAAGTGGGCATAGTGGGCACTTGGGCAGTGTGGGCACACATCGAGTCCCCCTATTTTCATCGTATCATCCACTCGGACTCGCTTGTGTCCGATCGCGTTCGTTCGACCACGGTTAGTCGATCGTTCAGTCACTCGGTTAGACGGTCACCAAGTTACGTTCGCGTACGTGCGCTCCAGTCGTTCGAATATTCGATTCGAGTATTCCTCTTCGATTTCGGTGGGTTTCGTGCACCTCTTTCCGAAAGCGTATCGCGTCACGCAGTTGACTCGTAGCTTCTCTTTCGATTCTCTGGATCGTTTCGCCGCCGCGTCGCATGTCGTGTTCGCGTCCGCGTGTCAGTGACACACAGCTCTGCGCTTTTGCTTTCTTCTCGATGCTCGATCATTTTTGCCACTCGTACTATCGCGACCAAATTTTTCTTCTCGAGCGAATCTTTTTTTTTTTGTGAAATAACTCTGCGACGTTACTCTTCTCCTTATAAATTCGATCTTACGATTGTCCTGAAATTTTTCATAGAAAACTTTACTTACGGATTTAAGAATTTACGACTCGTGCGTAAAAGTGAACATTTATATGACAGTTCGTTGTAGAAGTTTTAAATGGCTTTCGATAATAAGGAAAAGACGAGCGACACTGGCAAAATTTATACGTGTAATCGAAGGAACAAAGCGGCAAATATTTCTTAATCGCGAAATCAGCCGATCGGTTGCAGCTACATCGTTTTTGCTGAATTTTTTCACAAAAGGAAATAAGCTACTTGCGCGACGAATGCTACTTCGCAATAGATGCTAATTAACGACTAAATGTTTAATATAATGTATATATAAATATGCAACGTGGAACAAGCGTTAAAAGAATTGGCTGCGTAATTTGGTATTTTAACATTTTCGCTGCTGATCTATGCATATTTGCGAGAAATATTATCGTGCTGCTAAGGTTGAACAACGATAATTTTGGCGTGCTCGATAACGTTCGAATTAGCCGTCGATTATCGATATTGCATCGAAGCAGGAAGTTTCTGTTGGTTTAGCTTTTATCTTTAACAACGTAACCTTGGCGGATACGGAAATAGTGGTTTTTAGTTCGCACTACGATGCCTATATCTGCGTAAAGCTCTTTTAAAGCGAACAGTTGTCGCGAATACGAGTAAGTTGCGAGAAAAAGGATTTCGTTAACTTCGATATACGCATCCGTGTACTCGAATAAAAAGACGTTCTTCTTTCAATCTCTCGTGCGTAAGAAATTGATGTAACTTGATGGATAGAGATACAACTGACATACTCTGCTATACGATCCGACTCGTCTTTACCTTACTTTTTCTTCCACGTTTGAGGATGGAAAGATCGAACGGAACGCGCAAATAAACACGTTGGCGTTGGTAAAGGGAAGTATGTAAGTATCGTGTGCGCGATCGTACATTTTCTGTGACGTAATCAATCGCGGGTGCGAAGGTCGTGTCGATGAGCAGAAGCTAATAAAGAGTCAAGGATAATAATTACTTATTTATAGGAATCGACTGCAACGTTACAAGTATCGTTACAACGTTGTTCGAGCAAGATCTGTAACGTTTGCGCTTTCTTTTAACGTCGTTCGATAACTCGACCGACGATCTCTCGATAAAGTAGTTTGAGATTTATTATTATATACGCTGCAATTACATCGTCGACAAACGTTTATCGGGCTTTTATTCGTTGAAATTAGAGAAAAAGAAGAATTTGTCGATATCCAACCCTCGGTAGGTTTGATTTCTATTCGACGTTTTTGCGTTATGGAGGCTTTCCTCGATAACGCGTAAACGTTACGTAAATCAGGTAAGGAGCTTACACAACTGTTGCTAGAAAGAAATTATGCAGTCGAAAAGAACAAATATCGCCAAGTAAAAGATCAAGTGTTGTGCGAGGCGACACGGTACGCTCGAAAGGTTGCGCATGTGTTTGAATCGCGAGAAACGGTGACCAAGTGAAACGATCGAGAAGGAATCTACGATTTGTTACCAATTATCAATGTACAATTCGGAATTGTTCAAGACTGTGTGGACGAAGATAGGACAAATGTGCAGCTACATTACCTGTGCCAAGTCTTATCTTTCGGGTCAGTTTAACCAACGAGTATGAATCATATCATTATCCTATGCGTAACGAGTCCGATACTTTTAACGGTTATCGTGCCGTGTTTGAAAATACGCGATTTACCTATAGCTTTGCCGCGTATCTTCGATAACGGCTTTTAATAATCGGTTTTTAACGGTACCAACTACGATAAATTCTAAAAATCGTTAGGCATACGAGTTTTAAACTGTTTGTAACTGTTCGTTGTTACCTCTTGCTAGATCGTCTGCTTTAACCGAGCAAGTGTTTCGCGTAACGATATTATTACGTATAATACAAAGATACGTTGTATCATAGCAGGTCGAATAAAGTACATGGAAACGAAACGTTGGTCGCTAGACGGAGGGACTTTCACTTTCCATCGCTGTAGCTATCCGTTGCTTGCTAATCTACTGAAATGCGTTCTACGCGTGTCATATGCATACGCCCGAATCAATTAAAATCGTTGAAAATTTAGTTTCTTATTTGTCCGCGTTTTCGTTTCATTTCGATCTTGCTATCGTACCTATATATTCGAATCTTTCCTAATTTCAAATTGTTTCTCTCGAGTCTCGATTTCATATCAACGAAATCCTCTAAATAGTACAAAGTAAATATTGATAATCTTTCAAATAAAATATCTCTTACGTACGTTTCATGATTTTCTGATCAATTTCATTTCGTAATATTTTCTTCGATCATTCGTTCTTTGCCGTATTATAGGCAGATAATTTTATTGTAGTGCGCGCGCGCGCGCGTGTGTATTATATAAACTACTGTATCGATTTTACAACCTTCCAATGAGTCACATCCTGCAGTTTGAAAAACACTGCCCTAGCTAGAGGGAGCTGGTTTGCTGAATTCTCGAAAGGCTCAGGAGCAATGAAATTTAGGACAAGGTCAGGTCACGCTCGAAATTCTTGCGATAATCCCACTTTTTTCGTTGGTCAAGCATCAGTGAAAATATCAATATGTATATCAGTTTCAAGGTTAAGTATTCAAAATATGAGAACGATAAAGAAAGGAGTAGAAATTTAAAAAATTACGATTGTATTCGTATTTTATTTATATTAGACGATATCAAGTACCCATTCCCTTCTTTCGTTTATTCTCGCCTCTTCTCGTTTCGTATCGTACGTAATGTAGAATTAAAAGTGAAATCTTCTTTCGAAATCTTACAATAGTCGCCTTTCACTAATCTTGCGATAATTTCTTGAAATTCCTACGTGCACTTTTCGAATACTTTTCGAGAAAATACGTTTGCAAAATCTGGAAAAATATGTATCTAGAAGAATCGGCGTTAACTGACGCGAAACCGACTAGTTCTTGTTTTACGGTATTTTATCAAGTAATCAAACTTTCTATCCGTCGAACGATATACAAGTAATACCTGGAGAAACGTTGCACGATCAGCGAGGTTACAATATTTTGCGCAAGGCATTACACGTGGTACGATCTTTGAACTTTGAATTCTCTTTACATTAAGCACGACATAATATATTTTCCAAAGTCTCTTGTTTAAAGTAATATGTGTTGCGAATATATCGCGTCGATTATGCGATAAATATGCATATTTATGCAAGCGGTCGTTTAAATTTGTTAATGTTGGCTATTTAAAGTAAAACGTTAGCAAGATTGTTCGTGCGTGATTACGAGGACGAATGGCCTCGTTTGACTTTACCTGTCTTCTTGATACGAGGAAAAGCGTGACCTGGTTTTCATCGATCGCAGTAGGCAACAAATGTTCGAAAAGCGATCCGATACGAGAACGCGGAAATTATTAGCCGAGCACAAATTGAAAATGAATAGTCGCGCGACAAGTATGTTTTCAGGGAAAGGAAATTGGTCGAGTGTTCGTCGACTTTGTTAAATCGGAACTGGTCGGCTATACGCGTGTACAAAGACGGGAACATTCCCGTATATTTCAATGGATTGTTTACGTCCGTTGTAAGCCCTGCTACCGGAAATATGTAACAAAAGGACACGATCGAGCGACAATGGTTCTCTTCTTCTTTCTCTTCTGTTCTTCTTCTGGACAGATTTTACCAGTATCCGTGTACGTGTATAAGCGTGTAGATGTACAAATATGTAGGCGGACCAACGAATGAGCGCACGCGCTACCCTTTGTCTCTGCTCTGTGGGTTCGCATCTCCCAACCTCTCGAATCTAGGCTGTTACCGTGGCAACACAGCTACCGAATAGAGAAAAGAGAATTTTACCGTACGAGCAAACTTTTCTATCGATAAATAAGACAAAATTCGACGTCATTTTTCATTTCTTTAAACAACGATTACGATCGTAAATCGTTATCTTTAAAAATGTCAAAATTGATCATACTCACGAATGGACAGTGTGAAAGAATGGTCCGACGAAATAACACTATGCTACTTCTTGTAATATATTCATATCGGAAATATAGGACGAGCTACTAGCGGTAGCCAAAACACTTCCTCTCGCTAAGTAACGTTTCCTTCATTGCCTATGTCACCTAACTTCTCATTTTCTAACCTCTCCCTCTTTCCATTTTGTGCGTCTATATTCGTGCGTCTGACCCTATAAGTATGTCAAAAAGGAATCGAGGAAAACTCGGGACACGCCGCAATAAACTCGATATATCAAATTTTGATTTTGTACCGATTTAAAATACGCCGATATGCCGATATGCACACGCACAGACACATACATATATACGTAAATAAAGTTATCATTACGTATGATCTTTTTTTATGTTTCAGGTTAGTATCGTTATTCGTGTAAATTTGGAGCGGGAGAATGGCTGGTAAATTACAAAATTTAGAAAATTTACCAGTGTCGGAATCTTGTTCTTCGATTATACGGTAAGAGAAATCGTCGAAGGAACGCATAATTTCTTCGTTATATTGTCTCTATATTTATTATTCCGACAAACTTATCGAGAAAAGTTGGAAACTACGATCGAAGGACTTCTTGGAGAATGTCGCGATTAAGAACAAGAATTACGACACATGCTATAACATCGCGTTATTTTAACACGATTTCGATGAAATTAAAAGATAAAATCTTTCTCTCGTTGATCGTTTCCCTTATTCTTTGCATTCACTCGAATTAATCTCCAAAAAATATGTTTAAAAAAAGGAATAACTCTGGAATTAAAGGAGAAAGTGTTTTCACCGTCGTTAACATGCAGTTAATACTCTAGTAATGTTATATAACCTTGTATAAATCGTTATTAAAATTAATTGGTTCCACGTGATGGCGATTACCAATAATTTTTCATTTCACTCGTTGAATCACGACAGATGATTCACGCTTGACCTCGGACCAGGGCTCCACACGCGTTTTACAGGTTATTTTCCACAATGTATTTGAAAATCAATCTGTTTTCTCCATAGGAAAATATAAGTTAAGTTTAGGTAACGTCGATGATCCCTAAAATTAAATACGAAGAATCGCCGCGTTAAAAATGTAAATCAACGATACATTTTAGAACGTTTCGTACGGTTGAAATATTCGCATGTACGGTAAATATTAAAAAAAGCGAAAATCCTATTTTTTGTAAAAGGTAATAATTGATCGTGACATAGAAACAGGCTCGTTAAACGAACGATAATCGCGTGACGTTTGCGAGGTGGGAAACACGTGGTAGATGAGCAATGCAAATTAACGTATAAAGTGGTAGAACAAGTGTACGAATTAGATTGGGCAAGCGGCGAGTAAACGCGCGCGCGTTCGCGGCGAACAACGGAGGACGAACGGTCGACGAATAGGCAAGCAAAGTCGAGCAACTGAGCGAGCAGCTGACGCGGCGAAATCAATATTCCCACGTGAAGAGGTGGACGATGTATTATATGTACTTAGATAGAGGGCAATGTGAGCGCCTCGTCGCACTGTACCGTCCCGCTATATCTTTTGTTAATCTGCCTACCATTACTCGCGTAAACTCTTCATCTGCAAAACAGATTTACAAGATTAAACGAAGAAATAAGTTTTTAACAAATGTCTTCGTATAACGTTTGTAGCATTCGCTAGAGTACTCGCATACCACCGACGTATTGTTTTGCGTTGAATTTTCTTACGGAAAGTGCCGCGTGAACAAAGATGTGGACGTTTCAGAGGACACCCCCCTACCCACCCTTAGAAGCCGATATCAGCGGAAGGTTTGTCGATCAGCGCGTTAATCGATAATCCTATCGGTGCCGTTAACCAAGAAATTAAATTGGAAAGATTGGTTGGACGGTGAACGTTTGGGTTTGATTATACTTGTATAGAGAGCGGAAGGAAAGAGACAAAGAAATAATGAGTACACGACGACGGCGGGGTTGAAAATACCGAGACGTCGGTAGCGCACAAGTGGGTAACTGTGATCAGGTGACGAGGGTAGGCTGGCTAGATCGTCGCGTCACGGTCCGTGGTCCGTAATCCGCAGTCCATGGTCCGTGGTCCGTGATCCGTGATCCGTGATTCGCAGTCCGTAGTCCGTGGTTCGTTGTTCGTAGTCCGTGGTTCGTGGTTCGCAGTCCGTGGTTCGTGGTTCGTAGTTCGTAGTTCGTGGTCGGGGTAGTCACGCGCACTTTCGGTCTTCTCCTCCTACTTCGATCCTCCTCCCCTCCGATCGTGCTAGTGTTTTCTGGACGAAGTTTCTCTTGGGTTGTACGTTGTGTATAGTGTACGTATAGGATCTCGGCGGGCATAGAGAGAAGGAGACGAGAGAAAGAGATCGGGAGTCGCCGGTTGCCACTTGTGTGACGCGTTTCATTGCGTTTGTCTCGTACGGTTCGAACCGTCGCGCTCTTCTTTCTGCCGTGTTTTTGGAGAGAAGCTCGAATGACGAGCAGGTCGCGTGGTCGTGGTATAGTCGGAGTTGGAAGTGGGCATCCGTCGTTCGGTGGTTCCTTGTCGTCACCGTCGTCGCCGCCGTCGTCGTCGTTGTCGTCGTCGTTTCGTCGATCCTTGGGGACGAGAACACGAAGAAAAGTGCATTCTTTTGTTCGATGCGTTTTCGTAGCCGTTCCAACGTCTACGTGTTCCACGGTCTTGACGAAACCCGCTAAAATTGGATACCACGTCGACCACGCGATATTCGTAGCTGACCAACACCAAAGACGAGTCGAATGATGCGCAGTCGCGTGAAACCGCTTCGCCAACGATAACAAGGAAAGTACGAATTTCTTTTAACTTCCTTTACGATCTACCTCGTTCTAACTTGCGTCAAAGTGCACGCGTTGCTTCGTTGTTTCCTACTTTTTTCTTCTGATCGCGACGTACATTGTTTAAGCTCGACACTAGCGTTCTCTTTTACGTAATGTTACAATATTTCTACGACGGTAAGTCGTCGAGTTAGTCGATGAGTCGTCGTCGTGTCGAGAATCGTGAATCGTGACTGACCGACACCGTCTTCCAGGAACTCTCGACAATCGTCTCACAAAGTCCGCGTTCTTCGAGGCAACCGAGGAAAGAACCGAACGAAACGTTACGTATACATAATCGTAGCTATCGAACAAAGTGGCACGCGATATATTTCGAGCATTCGCGAAACGTTTCGTAATTATAGAACTATTTGAAAGTTTGGTTATTCGTTGCTCTCCAACTATGCGCGATTATCGTTTCACGTGTCTTGGAATTCGGACGAACCGTTGTAGCCGACGACTCTTGGATACGGTATCTCGAACGATGGTTCGAACTGCGATTTATTTTGAGTGCGTAAAGTGACGGTTTTATTGCGCATCGACTAATACCGCGCATACCTAAAATAGCGACAACGCGTCCTCGTAAAACTCGTTGAACGCGCCTGCCGCTCTGACGTAAAACACGAACAAACGCCGAACTCGAAACTATAAACAAACGTCCACGAGTTTGGTAGAAGTTGCGCTTCGCAGCGACTCGTTCTTTCCGCGAGTCGACTCGATTTTCTGCATTTCCTTGCAAACGTCTTTCTCGAACCGGAAACATTCGTTTCGATTTGCACGAGTATCCCCAGCTGAGAAGAAGAACGATGGTCAGTTCGATCGGGCCTTTTGATGTGCAAGCGCGGCTCGTGTAGAGTGGTGCGTTCGGTAAGAGTCGAAGAACGGTAAACCAACCGTTAGTAGGTGAAAGAGCACGGGACGGGACCGGGGCATGGTACGAAGCCACGATGAGCAACGAACTCTCGAGCGAGCGAACGGGAGCGAATGACTCAGGCTCGGGCATCCGCGTGACACAGATATACATACATGTGATATATACAAGCGCTACGACCATTGTTGTTCTTTCAGCCATTCCACCATTCCTACGATTTATTATTCTACGAGTGGTCTCGTCGGTTTTGGTACGTTAGTATATACGTAGCTGATGCTTTTCGAAACCATCGTACAATAAAATCAAATTCTAGCCTGCGGAAAGTGAGTAACGTCAACTGTAACCTTCGATATTTTTCGTTTCTTTTTTCAACAAATAACAAGAGGCCGTAGCGCGTTGAGACGGTTTTTTTTTTTAATTCTAACCAATGTTTATTCATGGAGAACGAAACGCGCTTACACACCTGAGAGAAATCGCTTGTATTTCGCGACTATTCGGATCGAACGAAGATGTTATTTTTCTCAAAGGTCGTCTCCGCTGACTATCAAAGAGACGTTATTCGTAAAGAGACGTTCCTCAAAGTAAAAGCTTTTCCTCGAGCTACGCCTTTGCATGGAACCGATGCGGGACTGTTTTTACCCGGATGAAGCGATCGGATCGATATTGATCGTTTACGACTACTCGCGCTACAGATACAAGAGCAACGATCAAACCATTTCGGTCTGTCGGTAAAATTGGCAAATGTTGAAAAATGCAAACGCGAGAGTCACTGAAAAGAAGAAGAAAAGAAAAGACTCAAATTTTGTATATACATATTTGGCCGATACGTTCGGCTAGAATCGATCGCGTATAAACCGTTATAAATTGTGCGATATACGTGTTAAGTTTGAAAGAGCGCGGAACAGTGGAAATATTTATAAAAATATCTTACATCGCAAAACGACGAACTTCTTCGAACGAGCCTATTGCTCGTACAAGTACGACAGTTTCGACGTTCGTACGCGTGCACTTGCTGGCGATAGCTGAAAATAAGCACGGCTTTTTAAGAATATCGTTCGAAAGAAAGCGATCGTTCGATCGTGTTTCGCCTAGAGCTACGTTGACCTCTCGTTTCCAATCGAGCAAGGATATAGGCCGCGTCAGGAACGTAGATCAGGCTAGTCTTCTTTCACCGATACGTTTGTTCGATATCGCGAAAATAAACGATGCTTCTAATCTAATTCACGTTTGAAAAGAAGCGGAATCAAGAATCGGGCTTCGGAAAGGGTCTCTTCTCAGAAAATCGTATGGTTGTTCGGCTTTGTAGGTGAATGTACCGTTTGTTTAATTCCGCTATACCACGCGATGAATTCTCGTTTGGCGTTGCTCGAAGAAAATCGATACATAGACGATAAAATTTATTAAACGATAAAAAATTGATTACTCAGGTTATTGACGAATACGTACTGTCTAATTGTTAATTGGTCAATTCCGGTCGATTCGCGACATCGTTCTGAATTATTTGCTCGATCGCGCGATAGCTTCAAGCGGAATAATAACGTTTTACCAAGTTCGTATAAAGCAACTGCATACAAAGAATGTATGTACATGCATATCGACCTAAACAATCGTATTTCGTATTTAATTCGGTCGGTATATACCATGATCGAACATAGCCACTTAGAGTACATATACCTGCTCCGAAGCGAGCACAAAGTCGTCTTGCTTCGATTTTCCTTCGGTCAAGATTGTACAGGGTGGTTGTTAACCTGTGAATATTCATGGAAATTCACGTTTTTATAAATATAATTGAGAAAAGGGAAAAAAGGTAAAGGATTTTTTCATCTATCAAATATTACCACAGATACTAGGAATGTGTTATATATTTTTATACAGAGTGGTTGGTAACTGGTGATACAAGCGGAAAGAGGGTGATTCTATGCGAAAAAAGAAGTCGAAAATATAGAATAAAAATTTTTCGTTCGAGGCTTTGTTTTCGAGAAAATCGACTTTGAATTTTTGCTCGGTACGCGTGCACTTTATCACGTCTCGTTCTAATTTATTCTAATTTATTCTAATTTATTCTATATTTTCCACTTCTTTTTTCGCGTAGAATCACCCCCTTTCCGCTTGTACCACCGGTTACCAACCACCCTGTATACATACGTACGTACGTATAATCGTATCGATCGCTGAACGATTCTATGTAGAAAATCGACGGAATCGTTACGAATAAACGTCGAATTAAATTTAATAACGACGTTTCTTGTTAATCTTTTTCTATGTTTCTACGTTAGTTGTATACGCGTTATATTTGGAGATATTTTTTGGAGCGCATGAAGCGGTATCGAAAAAGAAATCTTCAACGAAATCTTGTCGAATTTAGTAGCAAAGTATCGATCAATGCTGCACCGAGCGGTCGCCGCGTGTATCCTCGAGATAAATTTAGGTACTGCTACTGCTTTTTAGATTCGTTGTATATAACTGTGACGTCGGTCGCGAACATTCCTTGGTCTTTCAAACCAATCATAGCGAATAAATTATAGCGGCGCTTTTATCTCTTAGCAGATATTCGTAATTGTATATTTACAGGGAATTATCGTTGGTTAAAATTATACGGCCTTTCCACGCAATTAACGCGCTTCGTTTTACGAAACTTCACATCGCTCGATGAGAAAGTACGATCAACCATCGTGAGAATGTTTTTCTTACTGCGAAGTTTCGTCTTTGAAGATAGCGGAAGAAAATAAAAAGGAAAGAAGTTTCAAACGAAAAGTATAAAGAGTAAAAGATAATTCGAATCGGGTCTTAGGAATCGAGAACAGAGAAAATGACGATGAATTATGAAAAAGGTTTGAATCGGCGAGTGTCGGTAGCGACGAAATGGAAAAAAAATGAAAATGGATAGGAAGAAAATATCACTAGGTAGAAAACATGGAGCGGCTAGTTCGGAGCAAATCGCGAAGATAAAAGAGAGTTTGGAAGAAAGGAGAAGGAAAAACACGAATTCTGACGGCGTTGAACAGAAGAGACGAAAGTAAAGTATCGTACGCGTCAGTGATCAGCGTATAGAATCGCGCGTATCGACATAGATAATTTTCGTAGCATCTTGCAAAGAGGAATGATCGGAATTGCAAGTGTCTCGAAGAATATCTACACAGGATTTTTATGGCGGGCATTACCCGTTCGTTCACCGTCGCGAAAACGTGAGGTGTTTGAAAATGCATGCCGTTTGAACGCCGTAACCGTCGATCACGTAAAAAGAAATCGGTTTTCCGCAATTACTCGCCATAGTAGCGTACGTGTGCGCTAAGGAAGAAGGTGCTCGATCGCCTTCGTTATTTACACGGTCGTCGAATGTAAATAATCTTTAAAAGTGCTGACGACGATAAGCACCATTACCATCGACGCCTACGCATACGTGACTCATGCTCTCGATAGTTGGTATGTTCGTAGCGTAACGCGTGATACGTATGTGCACGCGACACATATATACAGCTAATCTTTAGTCCTTCACCGTTCCCCGACATAGCGCTTTTTTCTTGGTTGTCCCGTTTTCCCATGTTTCCCTTTTTCCGCCGTAGTTTACGCGAATTATCGTTAGAACTGGATAAAAATATAATAAACGCTCCGAGTAATTATGGACGCGTAGCAATACAAAACGCGCATTCCTTTCCCCTTTCTCTTTTCTCTCTGCCTTTCTCGAGTTTGATCGCTGCGATCGATACATCTGCGATTCGCGAACAAAAGACGAACTTGATGTTCAAAGCAACTTCAGAGTAATTTCAAGTTAAATATTACGACATCGAACGAATATTACAATAGCCCTTGAGGCTGAATAAACTTACGCTTATTCTTGCGTATTATCTCACCTGCGTTTCGCTTCCTACCTCTAAACGGTTTCTCTTTATCCGCGATAGTCGATCAGCGTCGATCAGATTCAATCCTCGTCGTTAACGTTATAGTCGTTGTTACTTTCGAATGAAGATAATTCGTTCGACGACATCGTTCGTTCGTCGATCAATTTCCGAAAATGGCGTTAAAAACAATCGTCACGGCTGTTAGAATTGTTTAACCCTATTCGTGAAAGCGTTATGCCTCAAAGGCAAAGTCACGAGGAAATTTTTAGATTTTTATCCGAAATGCTTTGGCAAGCGTTTCCGGTCGAAAAACCTCGATGCTCGCCCACTTACGCCAACTTGCGGTAATGCGGTAGACGGCTCGCAGCGTTACTCGATGTTCTTACTCGAACACGTCCAGTTTCTCGTATCACGCGCACACTCGTACGCTTGTTGCGAGATGTTTCGAGATGTTGCGTTCCGTCGTCGATACTTTCTATAAAAATACTCTCCAATTTGTGTTCTACGCGTAACATTTCGTTTTATCGAACTGTAAACGGAAGATCGATTCTAACCCAATTTCCAAAGAATGGAATTTCGATGGTGTATCGCGATACGGAAGAAATTCGAAAGGAAAGAAGACCAGGCAGAACATCTCGGCTATTAGTGAGACAGCGTTTTGTTGATACGTGCACGCGCGTTTCCGAGAGTAAGTGGCACGGTCTAAACGTAAGAGCATCTGCGACGATACGTTAACTTTATTCGATAATGCCGGCGATATTTGTCGATAACTCGCCGTGTGCCACGTACACCACCATAATTTCTGCCTCGTAACTTCTTCGCGCGCGTGATATCAGGGGCTTTAGTCGTCGTAAGCCTTCGACTAGCAAAAATTCGAAAGCTTTGATTCCCTGATTAAACGTTGTTGTAAAGTAGAAGGCCGTTTCGACGATCGTTCAATTTGCGAAAGAATCATCGACGTACGAGATAGGGAAAGGACAGTTTAGCAAGGAAATAAGTAATTAATTCATATTTTTATCGGTTTCCTTATAGGATTACAACGTCACGCTTCCATACGCGTTTCGCGCACAGTACTCGATACAATGTAAAGAAATATGGCAAAGTACATAGCTAAAAACGTGAATGTATCTACATATATAGTTAGTGGCGTTGCTGATAGTTAAAACTACATTCGACTCGATCGAAGGTCGTTATAGCAAGATGCAATCAACGTTCTCGCTTTCACACGATTTCTAACCGAAGTTCAACGACGTTGTGCACGTAATATCCAAAGTTCCGATAGTTTTACTCTATGCTCTATTCTGTTGCCTTTTACGATTCATTTTGGCAATGTGCCTGTTTATTCGTTACATCGCGGTTTCTCGTACGATAGTTTCTTAACGTTAACGAGTATTAAGTATCGTCCGTGCAGCGATCGAAACGGGAAACGCTTTCCCTCGAAAGTTTTTGAAACGTCGGCGTTTGTCCGCGAATCTATTGTATTATTTATCAGTGCACAGGTTATTTATCATCGTGCCGTTTGCCGTTTCCAATTCAGCGGTTCGAGTCAGTTCGATTCTCAATGATATCTACGTTGCTCGATCGCTATTTCGCAGCAGTAAGGTCGTCTCGATGTCACGAACGATTTTGGCGAAAGAAGGAGACGAAATTACCCTTATCAAAATAGTCGCGAACTCTTCGATCGCGCAACGCCGAAAGAACAGAGAAGACCGGCTAGTAACGAAAACACTGACGGTACGCGTTTTACGCAACCAGTGTCGAAGAGAAGCCGTACGATCGACGACGTTGCGTATCTTTGATCCGCATCTTACAATCGATCGTAATCGTTCTCCGCGTCGTATCGCGATAAATGTATCCAGTGATTTTCGAAATTGTTTCAAATATCGTCGAAACGAGTCGTAATTTTATCGGATTTTAAAGAAGAATTATCGAAGATAAGACGAGTGAGACAGTCTCGGCGATCGAAAGATTTTCTTAGTATTCCAAGCGGCGAGAGAACACGAGATTAATTACAAAAGTCGGAACGAAGAGCCGGGTAGCGTAGAGAACGGCGCAAGAAGAACGTTGTTCGCGTGTCTTATGTTACCCTTTATTTGCAGACTGAACGCAAGAGACGCGCAAAGTATGGCTTCTAGAATAGTTTAATGCGGCCTTGCAGACCGTAATGTAATCAGCGCGTGACGTCATTGTACCTACTCCCTAGTTGTGCGAGGATCGAATCGCGAAATATACCTTGAGGACGAGTGTACCGGAGACGTACGCGAAGCTGGCGAATCGTGCCGTTCGATCTCTTCGCTATATCTCGGCACATATATTTCTTCGATTCGATTTCGTATTCGTATCTCCGCGTCTGTGTTCGTTCTCGTATCTCCGGTAAAATGGTCCTCGTATTCGCGGAATCGTAAGGGAGCAGCGACGTTGTTCTCCCAGTAAGTATAAACCACTTGGTCGAGTGAAACGAAGAACGAAAACGTATCAACGTTGTTTCAAGTACCGCGGCCAGTTCCCCCGACTCGACGTTCGAACCTTTTAACGCGCCAAGTTACTCGGCATTTCTCAGCTTCTTCGATATCGCTGTTAGAATTAGGCGACATAGCGATGTCGCGCTATCCGCTGAGAAACAGATTTTCGATTCCGTGACTGCAGTACGCAAACACTGTCTCGACCGAACGTTGCACGATCATTCACCGCAGCCATTATTTAATAAACTCCAAGGCTAGTCAACTTTTGCTCTACGCGAGAGAACGTTCGTGTTGCTTTCGAGACGGCCGATATTCGACGCACGGTGGACGAACCGATTATTCCTACGTGTCTCTTTACTGATATCCGTCAATCGTATCGATTCCAGACTACAGCGCCTTTCGATGTAGCTCTATAAATAAACTTTTGGGAAGATATCTTACGAGACAACGACCGACGATCGTGCGATAAATGGAGGAAATTTTGAAATTTCGGTCGTTGGTCCCTTCGCATTACCGTTTTTAACTAGATCGAAGGATTTCGGTGCGAAAGGATTTGTGTCATTGTCACGGCACGAGACCTCGCTTCTGGAGATCGGTGTGCGCCACTCAGTGACCTCCTTTTGCATGTATTACAGGGGTGCTGGAGATGGCGGCCACAGAGAGCACGATCCGTTTCAGCGGCCATACATTGGACAAAGCTACAAAGGCCAAGGTAATTTCTTTCTTTCTCTCACTGACAATCTCGCTTTTCGTTTTTCATTCGTCGTATTTCTTATCTTTGCGTAGTAAATTTCAAACGGTTGTAAATTAACGTTTGAACGATGCGTACAGATATCTGTACGAAAAACGCACGCTAGCCGTGGCATTTTCATTTACATTGCCCTAGTAAGAGATTGTTTAACCCATTTTTCGATACATGCGAACCATGTACGTACGTACGTGGATAGTTTGCTTTTTCTATCGACATTTATGTGTTTTTGGCTTTAGGTAACGTTGGAGAATTACTACAGTAATCTGATAGCTCAGCACATCGAGCGAAAGCAAAGGCTCGCGAAATTAGAGGAATCGTTGAAAGACGAGGGTCTGTCGGAACAACAGAAGCAGGAGAAACGGTTGCAGCATGCTCAGAAAGAAACTGAATTTCTTCGTTTGAAACGTTCCCGACTTGGCGTCGAAGATTTCGAGCCTCTCAAAGTTATCGGCAGAGGTGCTTTCGGAGAGGTAAATTTGCGTTGCAGAAAGCTGGATGATAAATTAATTGAAATGTTACCGTGATCGAAAAACTGTTACTCTCTAAAAGAAACGCGTAGAATGCCAACGATTTTTAAAGATAATCTCTGTAATCTTGTTGTCGTTGTGTATCGAATAGGTACGACTCGTGCAAAAGAAGGATACCGGACACGTATATGCGATGAAAATTTTAAGAAAAGCCGACATGCTGGAAAAAGAGCAAGTGGCGCACGTCAGGGCGGAAAGAGACGTCCTGGTGGAAGCGGATCATCAATGGGTCGTAAAAATGTATTATAGCTTTCAAGATCCTATAAATTTGTATTTAATCATGGAGTTTCTTCCAGGCGGTAAGCTTTCATTTCAATTATAGCTCTCGCGCTAGTGTACACTTTTACTCGTTATTTGTTCGTTGCCTTCTCTTTCTTGCAAATTATTGCTACAAAACGTACACGTACACGCTCCTTGATTTCATTACATAATTCGATTACGACAAATATTCGCAACCATTTCCTACTTTACGTTAAATTACAACTAGTGTCCCGATCGTTGCACCTTGTCACGTATATTTATATGAAAGTATATTTATTAGGTATATTTATATGATTTATACAAAATCATCGAAATACGCGTGTTCTTGTAGGTGACATGATGACGTTGCTGATGAAGAAAGATACGCTTTCCGAAGAGTGCACGCAATTTTATATTTCGGAGACAGCGTTAGCGATCGACTCTATACATAAACTGGGATTTATTCATAGGTAAAATGCAGAGTTACGAAAACTAATGGAAGTAACGATTCGAAGCGATGTACCTGGAGACTTACCGGTATAATATCACTTTTTACAGAGATATCAAACCGGACAATCTGTTATTGGACGCACGAGGTCATATAAAACTCTCTGATTTTGGATTATGTACGGGTCTGAAAAAGTCCCATAGAACCGATTTCTACAGAGATCTCAGTCAAGCGAAGCCTTCGGATTTCAGTACGCCTCTTTTTCTACCTTTCCTTTTCTTCTTATTCTTATTCTTCTTATTCAAAGTACCACCGTTTAACCGTTTTGTTACAGTGACATCGTGCGGAAGCGGAAGCGGTGGCGCGATGGATAGTAAAAGAAGAGCAGAGAGCTGGAAAAGAAATAGGAGAGCTTTGGCTTATAGTACAGTAGGAACACCCGATTACATAGCTCCGGAAGTATTTTTACAAACAGGTTATGGACCTGCTTGTGACTGTTGGTCCTTGGGAGTTATCATGTACGAGATGCTCATAGGTACTGAAGTTTCTGCTCCAGTAAATGCACGATATTCCCGATTTTAGCCAGAAGAACGCGTATACCGCTTGTTTTCCATGTTTTCTACAGAATTTTGTCGATAACTTTTATCTTTGCTTCAGGATATCCTCCATTCTGCAGTGAAAATCCCCAAGAAACTTACCGGAAGGTTATGAATTGGAGGGAAACCTTGGTTTTTCCGCCAGAAGTTCCCATTAGCGAGGAAGCTAAAGATACCATAATCAGGTTTTGTTGCGAAGCCGATAGAAGATTAGGTTAATATTTGATATACTATGTTCAAACGTCGATAAAATACCTTCGCTATGTAGTAGTTGAACGACTCATACGATCCTTCTTCTAAAACGACCCATAGGTGCGCAAAGAGGTATAGAAGAACTTAAACTGGCCCCTTTCTTCCGTGGCGTCGATTGGGAACATATCAGAGAAAGGCCAGCAGCAATTCCAGTCGAAGTACGTTCTATCGACGATACTTCCAATTTCGACGAATTTCCCGACGTGAAATTGGAGATACGTAAGTATACTAAACATTTATGACGACGTACTATTGTTCCAATTCCAGGAGGAAGTAAAGAGCGGTACGATTACTTAGCCGGTAACGTAAATTCGAATGTAATTTTCTCCATCTATTTTTTTTTTTTTTCGCCGATTACAGCATCCGCGCCAATGCCTCAAGATGGGGAGGTAATATACAAGGACTGGGTATTCATTAATTACACGTTCAAACGATTCGAAGGTTTGACGCAACGGGGCACGCCAACCAAGAAATAGCAACACTCTATTTCTTGCTCGGTTTCGACCAGTCAGCAGCCTGACGCAACTGGAATTCCGGCCTTGGTACATAACCCGTACCCTCCGATGTCATCAACGGCATCTCGAACGGATGGTTGATTCGTTTTATCTTCTGAATACGGTCCAGTCAATCATCGGCAGTCAGACGCTTTTACATGTACATACGTGATGAGAAATAGTCACGACGTACGTACATAGATACGCGTTATCGTATGAAAATGCGAAAGAAGAAGAAGAAGAAAAGAAAGAAGAGGTAAAAGGACAAGGAAGAACATGACAAAGACGATAAAAAAAAGTCGTGTTGTTTTAGGACAAAGGACAAAAAAAAAAGAACGAAGTGATAAATATTCCGGAGACGAGCAGGTGCAAAAATCGTTGCACATGTGATAAGGAAGAACCGAAATATTTTCATGCGCACTGTAACGTTTTTAGCGATGTCGCAATTATAAAACACGTTTGTTTTTCGTTCTATCGTGAATACTGTTTCCATCCGATCTTCGATGCGTAGCATAATAAGATCTCTTTCTCTCCCTTCCTCCCTCCTCTCTTTCTCTATCTTTCTTTTTATAGTAAAAACATTAATGGTAGGAGTAAAGATGGAGCCTCGGTCCCCCGTGATTCTCGCAGAATGTGTATAATCTTTGTATAGGGTTTCGGTCGATGTCTTTTCTCTGTCTAACGAAGCACTGCTTTAGCTCTCGTTTTCAGCTCTCTTTTAAACGTTGTATTTATAGCTAGTACTGTGATATAATATTGTTTAAAAGTTTTGTACAAAAATTGCCGTTTTGTCTGTTAATGATTACTGAACTTTACGAATGTTGTATTCTGTTCGATTATGCATACGTTTCGTTCAAAAACTTTAAATATTCGTTGGTATAAAAAAGGTATTTTATATTTATATATTTTTTGAGAGCTTTTGTCTGAATGGTGTGCAGGAATTGCACGAAAAACAATTGGTGAAATATTCAACAGGATCGATCATGTGTTTAATCTCGTAGATTTTGTTAGATAGTTCAGATTTTATATCGATCAATAGCATCTCGCACGAATATTCGGAAATTTGTATCGGTGTACGACGAACATTTTTTAATTTGTTATTTACATGTAATTGTATATTTTCGCTATGAAATGCTGTAATTTGGAATAATCCAATTACAATGTGTAGGTATCGTGGCACAAGCTTTTGCGTAATTTTTGTGCTTTGTAGTTTTTTGTATCAACATATGATGTATCATTAAATAAAATGTATTGCAGTTAATTAACTAATTGGATAAGAGAAGAATTACGATGTATAGAGAATAAAGGGCATACAGAAGGAGAATCATACAAGGTACCGGGTCTCTTTCTTAGAGAAAATTAACAAACGGTTTTGTTCGTGCCTGAGCATTATGAAAATTGTAAAGCTTTAAAAGCAGCTTAAACAATGTAAAAACGGAAAATAACGGATACATTCGTAAAATTCAGGGCTCCTTCGTTGCCTTATTAAGGTTCCTAACACGTATACACACGCGCAGCCCAACCCAAAAACTACAGAAGGCGACGCTGGGTAAACCATAGTTAGTAATGGAACAAGAGAAAGGAAACGCTAATTGATGTAATTTAGTGATCGATGTACATACATATATCTTTTATAGTAATTTTACATTGATTGAAATGGAAACAATTACACAAGGATGTGCCAGGTTTCCGCGGTCATCCTTTTCTCTCTTTCTCTCTTTTTCTTTTTTGCCTATTTTTTTTTTTTTTTTTTTTTTTTTTTTTTTTTTTTTTTTTTTTTTTTTTTTTTTTTTTTTTTTTTTTTTTTTTTTTTTTTTTTTTTTTTTTTTTTTTTTTTTTTTTTTTTTTTTTTTTTTTTTTTTTTTTTTTTTTTTTTTTTTTTTTTTTTTTTTTTTTTTTTTTTTTTTTTTTTTTTTTTTTTTTTTTTTTTTTTTTTTTTTTTTTTTTTTTTTTTTTTTTTTTTTTTTTTTTTTTTTTTTTTTTTTTTTTTTTTTTTTTTTTTTTTTTTTTTTTTTTTTTTTTTTTTTTTTTTTTTTTTTTTTTTTTTTTTTTTTTTTTTTTTTTTTTTTTTTTTTTTTTTTTTTTTTTTTTTTTTTTTTTTTTTTTTTTTTTTTTTTTTTTTTTTTTTTTTTTTTTTTTTTTTTTTTTTTTTTTTTTTTTTTTTTTTTTTTTTTTTTTTTTTTTTTTTTTTTTTTTTTTTTTTTTTTTTTTTTTTTTTTTTTTTTTTGTTATCCATTTCCATTTTACATTGAATTTTAAACAAGGAATAACGTTTACTTCCGATTCGCTCGAGTAATCGTTAATTAATTTGCATTTGCTATCGAACTGGATCGTAATGTCGTTTGAGAGGTTGGTGCCCGAGTATGTAGCACTAGCGATTGGATTATGCAAAATCTGTTGCACACGGAGGGGAAAAGAACCACGTGCATGGTGCATAACACAATCTCAGTCGATGAATGTAGTTTCATTTCAAATATAGCTATATGCATATATTTAATTTATTTAGCTATATAAGTATAGCTATACATTATGTAGTTTACCGACAGCCAGGGCACCGCGTTAGTAATAGTACTAATGATAAATAAGATAGAAAACTTCTAAATAAATAACCTTAAGGTGGTAACGTACGAAAGTACCTACGTATGTGCGCACGCTCGAGACGTATCGCGTACCGGCTGATAGTACTTGTATCAAAGTTATCCGCTCCTTCCTAGTACGATCCGGCGTATATCCGTTAACGAAATTCACGCAACGCGATGTTGCTGCACGTATATGTATGTGTTTACGAGGCGTTAGTTTCGTGTGTCTTTGTCGGCGAACACCTCCAGCGTACGAGTGTGGAGCGCGAAACGATCGTAACGCTTCGCGTCATGCGAAGCAAGTATTTCATTCGTGCGAGTGTCGTGTCTAGAAACGGATTACGAGCTAGAAAAAAGGTTGGGTAAAACGATCATCGTTGTATCTCAAAGGTGTTTTACCTTCGATTCTGTGAACGAGGATGCCACGATTCTCCGTACAATTGCTTCTTAACTGAACGTTGATAAGGTGCACGGTCGGTGCTCCACGCTCTGATGCTCGAAGCGCGAGTAGCCTTACGTCATACGAAATGAACACACTTCGATGTATAACTTTACGATACAGAGTGCTTAGATTTATGAAGTGCGACAGTTTTTAAATGCAGGAAACACCAAGTAAAAAGTATAATAGCAACACTATTTTTTGCACCGGTAGAAACGAAAACAAAGAACAGAAGGTGAAGAAGGTGTGCAAGTGTAATATAGAGGATGCGTCGTATTCGTGTGTATGCGCGCGCGCGCGAATCGTGTGAAAGAAACGGTGGCTAGGAACTTGGGAATCATCGGAGGATAGGAGAATCGAAGAACTAGTAGGGAAGGAAAACTGTAGAAGAGTAAAGAATAGAACGAGATACAGAAGGGATGAGAGGAGGGAGAGAGACGGTTGTTGCTGTCGAGTTCAGATACTCTGACACCGATAGAGATACTCTGGCGTCCAATGCTACTGAGTAAACGAACCAAGTAATCGCGATTTATTTATTTTGAAAAGAGTGTTAAATAAAATAAAACAATAGCCACGAGATGCCTTCGATGCAGCAAATGTTTGATGCCCTGAGCAAACAAGAATACGTGCGCGTTAACGCCGTAAATAGGTTGGAAAATTGTGTAATCTGTGAAATTTAGATGAATATTATGAAAACACATCGACTCGAAAAAAGAAGCGTTTGCGATTGAAAGTTAACCGAAGGTGACGTCACGTATGCTTACATACTTGTGCGACGATTACTTGTAATAACGATTTTTTGTGAACGTACCTCAAAGGAAACTCCAATAGATTATATGATAATTTTCGTCGGTGAATGTTGTAAATATTACGAAGCATTCGAGTCGTAGCGTTGGTCGAATTGTGTGTCGAATAAAAAAATCAAGTAATATTTCATCGAAGTATATTGCAACATTGCATTTCGACTTGGACAGATGATTTAATTAATTGTCTCTCGTATCGCTGTAGTTTGCGTGCAACCATTTTTAATAATAATAATAACAATAATACAATAACAATAATAATAATAATAATAATTATAATAATAATTACACGAAGGAACGCTAAATTAGCCGAGAAGTTTAAAGTTCGCAATTAGTCGATGCGTACAATTGGACGATCCGTTTGAAGCGATCTCGTAACGTCGATTAATTTGAAAAAATCGATACAAGCAACTACTTTGCCTTTTCTTTTCCGAACAAGAATATTACCGATACTATCGTACACGTATATTTGATACATGGTCGATTGGCCGTCGAGCGTATCGTATAAATATCATTGTACCTATTTGCTTAGGAACATGGCTTTTAAGCAACGGCAACACCGATTCTGTCGAGTGTTTTCAGACGCGTTCCACGTTAGTATCACGTGCGCGATTCATTTCGGTACAATAAGTTACGCATACAACGTTTCGCGTTAAACTTCTGTCGTTTTAAATGGAAAATGAGATAAGGAAATGGCTGTTTTCAAACGTTTGAGCGTAGATCGTACTTTGTCCAAACTAGAGCTATCTGTTACTCCGTTGCTGTTTTTATTTTCGTTTGATCGCACTCCATTGAATCGATAAGAAGTAAGTTTGCCAGGGTTCGCATAACGTTCCGATGCATCGACACTCGGCGTCCTATCGAAAAACGATTGACAGAGAATTCGTCGACGAAAGATTCGTCACGTGACAAATTACACGCATGATACGAAATGCAAGTAAATTAGCGAATTCAGCGATATTTGAAAACTGTCTGGTCTCGATCGAATGCCACGTTTGTGTAGCTTTCAAGTTTTGTAATCGAACGATCCATATTTCCAGACGAATCCACTCTTCTCGTCGCAAATCTCTATTTCTCTTTACGCCGATGTATCCTCGTTTGTTTGATCGATCGAGTCAGCTTCGCGTGTGTCGATAATTGCCGTCTTATATTCCTAATAGGTTAGGTGTCAATAAATAAAGTAATCATTTTCACAATACTTCAAATCTCGTGAAATCTTTTCAGCGAAAGAATTATTCAGAATATTCGATTAGACGAAACGAACGATTACGCGAAATCCTTGGCGCTGTGACTTTCTCTTGGATGCGTTTTGCTTTATCGTTTCCGATTGTATAGTAATTTCGATCGTACGCGATATCTTACGGCTTGCGATCGATCATCGTCTTTTTCGTCTAACGATTTTGTTGAAATTCACGCGTGAAAAATCGAAAACCGCGTTGAAAGAGGTAGGTGTGTGTAAATCTAGTTGCAGCAGCCTTGTATCATAAAATTTATTTTCGAATGTCGTTGTCACCAAGTCGAATGAAAAATATTTCCAGTCGAATTTCTCAAAGTATACATACATATATATATATATATATATATATACATATATACGGGAATGTGTTATGTCCGGCTAACGTAGAGGAAAGAAAGAAAGGACGTTGCAGTAGAGAAGAATATTTACATTTTTTCTGCTTCGGTAGTTTTACACGTTAAAATAAATAAGGGCTTGATATCGATAAGATAGCTTGAAAAAAAAAATATTAAAAGAGGTAAAATTCGTCTAAATAGAATGTTTATTATTTATATTACATACCTATATTACACATGACGTAATTTTACGTCAACGGCTGTGAACGCGTCAAATCACGCACTGCATCGTCGGAATCGCAACAATCGTTGCAACATTGTACTTTTCGCATCGGAACTTTTATTCGACTCGCTGTCTCTTTCCTGGCGACGTTCTCGCGTTAGAGACATCATCGCAGCTATCCGACTCGATATTCCAAACCACCGTGATGTATCGATACAGGTGATACGAAGTAAATCGCTCTATACTATTATTGCGCATGAAAAATAAATAATTAAATAAGACAGGACGCAAGGCGATGACCGAGGAGTGTTTCGTCCTATCGTTAGTTTTTACCGTGTGATTTCCATTCGCGTCCTCGTTTGCATTCACGATCGCCCCGATTGATTTTCCACCACGTCTGCGTTCGAACGAATAAGACGAACACGAACTCGAAGTCGCAGAGCCGGTCGAACGTTTTCGTTTGTTACAACGGTAAGTTTGCGCGATTTGATCGAGGGTTTGACACGGAGCAGTTTTGCAAACAGAAACGGGCAAATAGAGGCGACGTACGAAGCGGAATACCGCTTCTCATGCGCGATATATTACAGTGTAATTATAGATATTGTCGTTAATAAATTGTTTTTTATTTTAGCCATTGGTTATTTTATTGAATCGCGTGTACCGACTCGACCGAGCATTCGCGCTTTTCAGATCGTTTATCGTTGCTTTTCTAGATCCGTATCTTTGTTTCGACGTTCTTTCTTCTTCCGAATTGTCTCTCAAATTATCTTAGATCGATCCAACGGCGACCAATTGCCGAACGTATTCCGATTGCTGATTTTTCACAGGCACCACGCAGTCTATCCGGTTTGCATACTAGAACAAACGTTTTTATTCCTTCGTCACGAGGAAAACGTTATCGTGGCGTTCATCCCTTCGAGGATTGTTCCATGGCGAGAAAGTTCGTACGGCTATGTGCGAAGGAAAGGAGAATGGAAGGAACCGCGAATGAAATCGATGTTCAAAAAAGTTGATCCTTGAATCCATAAGCGAGCGCTTAAACGGAACGGTAAAACCTTACGTATTTACGTACTGTATACGGGAAAACGTAAAAAATACTTCAATTTAGTCCGTTAACGTCTCGTAAATGGTTGGCCTTCTGCTCGCAGGGATAATTAAATTTTTTATTCAACCAGCAACGCATTTACTTGCTTAACCGGGATTATTTATACGATTTTGCGCAAGACAAAACGATAATAATTCGAACGGTAACGCAGCAGCGATCGAATTTGCTCGTGTGGAGGCTCGCGAGAAAGATTTCTATCCGATGTTTCGGAAGAGGCGGATTATTACGTGTCGCGTACCACGTTCGCGTCGTAGAGCAAAAAAGGAAAAGAGAAAAACGGTTAGGCTATATAAATAGAATCGCATTATGGATAAATAACAAGCGTTCGTCCTTGGTTCGTTTATGCGTTAACGGAACGAACGGAAAAGTATTCTTTAAAAAAGATTTCTCGTTGCGTCGATTCTTCGACGACATCGATGTCGACATTTTCGTTCTATCGTAAGAGGATTTTCCAACAATAAATAACAGAATTGCGAAATCTCGATCACGCAAAGACGTAGATACATTATACATGAAAACTTAAACGTGCTTACACTACGGAATTTATACCGATATGTTATCCGCGGAAGCTTCGATCTGCTATCAACTGTGGTTAATTTTTAGTAAACGAGATGCGCGCAAAAACAACCTGAGAAACCAATGGAGAGATTCGATCGGTTACAACGATCCCACGAACGCACGAGTTAGATGAGAGACCGTTACGCCGCTCGTCATACTTACATAAGTACACCGAACGATGGTTAAACGAGTCCAAGTACGAGTACTTGCTCGCTTACGAGTTTAAACAGCAGGCGAATCGAGGTAAACGAAATAAAGGAGATTCGACGGTGGAGTTTTCCGTCTTTACCACCTGCGTGGAAACGAAGGTCTTGCTAACGGTAAGTTTGAATCGTTCGGTTCTGCATCTGCCACATGCTGAAATCTATCGACGAGAAGACGATAGTCGATCGATGGCTTACGAGGTAAGCGAGAGATTCGAAGAGCTATCGATCGATGGCGCTAATGGGATAATCGCGGTTACGTTCGGAGTATGTACCGTGGTAATTTCTCGGTTCGTTCTCGACCGAAGGTATAGCGACGACGCGACGCAACGACGAAAACGAGAAAGATCGTGACTTTTCAGACGCGATTACCATTTGTCGCGAGCGACGAAAGCACGAAGAAGACGATGGAGGGAGGAAAAGCGGTAGCGCGGCTCGAAGAAACTCGATCGATCGTTCGTTGCGAGTAGGGCGTTCGATTCGATTTCGATTACGTGGGCCGAACAGTGGAAATGAGAAATTGAAATCGGGAGAATGACTAGTTAAAGGTAAATACGAGCGCGTGCGCGTGCGCGTGAAGAGCGGAAACGATGGAGCGGATGAAAAAAGGAGAAGCTATTTGTCTTCGTGTGAAACGGAGCCGATAAGGGAGAGTAGGAGAAAAGCGAAGGCGAACCTTTTAACGTCGGTCGGCGGCAATGGTCGCGAACGGAAGAGCGACGCGTATAAATCGAACGATTATGCGGATGCCGCGACACGTGTCGTTTATCGGAACGCACGAGGTCGGAAAATGTGATTGAATCGATTCCGGTGACGAATAGTTGTCGGACCGCTTGGATTTTTCGCGGGATCGAACGCCGATAGAACGGTGGAAAAGCGACGCGAAGAGGGCGGCGCTCGCGTATCCACGCATCGTTTGCAGCGCGTAGAAAGGAAAAAACTGACGGCCAGCGTATATCCGACGAGAGAGGAGTTACAGCGAGAAGAGTGGTTATCGGGAGATTGCGATTGGTAGTGGCCTCTGACCTCTTGCAAGCGGTTGCTCCGCCTCTCGTTTACGCGGCTCGGCGTGCACGGGGTAGACTCGCGAG
>NT_176923.1:51928-55496 GCF_000188095.3 Bombus impatiens | reverse complement strand
CTTCGTCCAACGAATCGCGAGTGACGCGTGGGCCGCAGCTACCGCTCTAAACGCAACGAACTCGCATTTACCCGAACGACATACGCCAGAGAACCGCGGAAACGATATCGATGGGTCGCGTCGTATACGACGAATTCGAGGTTCCTTTCGTTTGGAAAATCGTTCGTCATCGTCAGCTTCGGTGACGAGCAGGAGAAGGAGAAGGAGAAGGAGAAGGAGAAGGAGAAGGAGAAGGAGAAAGAGAAGGAGAAGGAGAGGGAGAGGAAGCAGAAACGGTTGCCTGCCTAGGGGGTTTACTCGAATCGACGATTGGAGTGGCGCGACCGCGAGCCATCGATATCGCGTAGCAGTGGCTGGCGGATGGTAATAGAAGATGACGCAATCGCGAGTCGAGCGATATCGCGCTGCTCTGGCCGATCTCGTAGCGCGGGTTCGACGTTCAGCCTAATCGAAACCGCGTGCCGCTCCGACTCGAGCGATCGACCGCTACAAGGCACGGTATGTAAGTACGTATCCAGCGTGGTAGCAGAAACGATCGAAAGAGATTCATCGATTCGAACGTTTCGTCGGTCTGGACTCGGTCCAAAATTCCTCTTAACAGCGAAGGACGAGGGACGGGCAACGATCCGCGCGATCAGCTTTCTCTTCCTCGGGCTCTCGTTTCGATCGAGCGCGATTTCGTTCGCGTTATTCCATCGTTTACCGTGCGCACAGCGGTCGGAGAACGAAAAAAGAAGCGAGATTTTTGAACGAGAGCCAAAAACCGCGACGGTACCTACTCGCACGGAAAAAAGTCTCCCCCTGAGCCGTTTGTTTCTCCTGCCAAGTTAGATTTATCGAAATTCTAAGCATCCGGCTGGTTCGAGGCTATCCGCGCGCCATGCCACACCGTCGCTCGCGATCTCTTCGTTTTTGCTCCTTCGCCCTAGCCGTGCTCGGCATCCTTCGCGTGATTTATCCCTGTTTTATGCGTTCGCCTCGCGATGCTCCCGATCTCGCAGCAACCAACACCTGCGAAACCTTTTTACATGGATGGATCGTCCTTCGTAGACACGTGGTTCGCACCGGTCGAAAACGAAAAATGCTTTTTCACTCCGACTACTAAAGAGAGAGAGAGAGAGAGAGAGAGAGAGAATGGGAGAAGAAAGCATGTGGAAGAAGGGCAACTAGGTAGTTGCTCGCGTAGGGGCGTACAGGCGTACGAAGCGGAGGACGACCCGGAATGGCAGGCAACCCAGCTGACAGAAGAGTGCGAACGGCACAGGAAAAGGAAAAGAGGTTAAAGAAGAACCGAAACGAGTCGCGTTCCTCGAGCGAGGGCACTCGGGGTCGCGTTCGCAGACAGATGCATCGTCGTCGCGTCGCGCCGACCAGAAATCACTGCCGTGCGTCAGGGAAAATGCGCTCGGCGATTGTTTGTATATGGAAAGACGATCGTGCGGGAATGTTCGGAAACGCACGCGGACGAGCAACGTGACGCGTCCCTCTCGCTAGAATTCGCTCCGTTCGTCGAGGCTTACCTGGACTCGTCGACGGCAAAGTCCTACGACGCAGCCTCGCTTCGCACGCTCTGCTCCTTTCTGCTGCATTGCATTGGTTGGGCGCGTTTCGATTGAACGTGCAAAATTCTGTAATTCTGACATATATATTTCTTTACATTTAGACGTATATTCGTGTTTATATTCGCGCTTACGTTCGTATTTATAATCGTATTTATATCTGTATTTTATATATTTTATATATATATATATTATATATATGTATAATATATATGATATATATATAATATATATATATGCATATATATTAATTATGTACACGTTTTATACAAAAATCTTCTCGCGCCTTTATACATAACGCTACATAAATGTCATTTCGGTCTACGTACACTCAACCACAACGTAATTCGTATCCGATATAATACATCCTTCAGCATTCTCGAAAAATTGCGTTCGACGAAGGGAACGCGTCTCGAGGACAGCGAACCCCGTTCGCATCGTCGATTCGGTTCTCGCCTCGGCCGCGTTCGCTTCGTGGATTTCTATCGAAACGCGCTGCTGTTTCGCTCTTTGTTTGTTTGTTTGTGTGTGTGTGTGTGTGTGTGTGTGTGTGTGTGTATGTCTGTTTTTGTATGGGTGCGCTTGCGCATTTAAGAAACGATCGCTGCTTAAAAATATTAGAAATATCCCATATACCCTTAAATGGTTGTCTAAGTAACTAGAGTTCGACATCGCCACATACTTATCGTAGCGCGCTATTCGATAATTTCGCTCGTTTCGAACGATTCGTCGTTCGACGTCTCGGCAAACTCTGTACAGCGCATCGAGCCTGGCTACAGCGTACAGTATTCGTAACGTAAAAAAGCACCGTGTGTCGAGAAATCGGATTTCAATTTCGACGTACGCGTATATCACATTGCGTTCGCCGAGTTTCCCCGCAATCGTTTCTTACCGTGTCCATCGTTGACGCTGTCGCGCTATCGGCGCTATCGCGAATTTATCAAACGACGGGCGACCAGCGATCGGTCGAACATATTCGCGGAAGAAAAATATATTTGTTCGTTCTCGGCTGGTCGCGTCGTTTCCGAACGCGTTCTTCGAGCGGGTCGCGACTCCTGCAAACTGCGAGACCGAATCGGAACGGACATCGGCCCGCTGATTCCTCGCCGAACGAGATGGTCGTTCGGCCAGCGAAAAAGCACGCGATAGGGAATCCGCGAAAGCGAATACGATACGAATCGAGAGGTAGACGTCGACCGGAAGATAGGTACGCGACGCGATCGCTCGCCTCGTCGTCTCGGTGGAAGGTGGAAGGAAGAAACAGCCTGCGAACGGATCGCGTGCATTCGGCTCGATCTCGCGAATTTTATTCGTTCGAACGCGCGTTTCGCCGTACGAACTTCGCGAGAGTCGCGAGACGCAACGCGGAGGAAAGAAAACCTTTTGCACGGGAGAGTATCTCGACGAGGTAAAACGACGACCGATCGGACGATAATTCGCAAATTGCTTTCGGTGTTTGCGGAAAACGAGTTTCTCTCCGTTGGAGAAAACGATTGCTCGATCCGTGCACCGCGTTACTCGTTACCGGCGTGTCTATCGGTAAGACGGTCCGCGACGTCGTAGACGGTCTTTAAGAGAGAGAAGAAATCGCGCGTTGGAAAACTCGTGGCACGGAATCGAGACGTTCCGAGGGAAAGACGCGGAGAGTGGTCCGTGTAATTGGGTGGCTTCGGTGAATTTCGATGGAGTAGCGCGAAACGTGGTCGGGAAGCGCGAGAGAGCGGATCAAGAAAGAAGAAACGCGAAAGACGGTGAAAGAAAGGTGGAACGAACGCGGACGACGAAACGTCGAAACGAGTGACTAAGGGTTTCGGCGTGACTCGACTAACGGCAATTACTCGACGCGAGATCGATGCGAGATAGCGGCCAGCGAAGGATCTACCAGATCCCCTGCCGTCGATTACAAATGCTAATTTATGATTTCTTCGCGCCGCGTTTCCCCCTTCCACGCCGCTCTTCGTCTCGATTCCGCTTTGCCTTTCGTCCTTTGCCCCGTTTCTTCTCTTTCC
>NT_176923.1:50962-51875 GCF_000188095.3 Bombus impatiens | reverse complement strand
CTTGGATGCAATTCCAGAGAAAAAGGTCTGGCGAAACACGCGAGCTCGCGCCTTTCCTTTCGTCCGTAGCGCGATCGATCCGCGTGCTTCGAAAAAGCTGGAACCGCGACCTTCGCGGCGTCTTTATCGCTGCCTCGTATCGTTCTCTTCGGCCTGTTGGACGTTCGCTCGTCCTCGTGCAGATTCGCCGACTCGTCGGACCGTCGCGCGCGGTTCGTTTCCTCGACACCGTTTCGGAGGCCAGGGGAGCCGCGAATGCTTGGCGAATCGTTGGAAAGTGGCGCGAAGCGAGCGACGGTGCTCGTACGACGGAGAGGCGAAGAGACGACGACGACGACGACGACGACGAAGAGGGACGAGGCGATGGGAAATGGCGCGAGGGTATTACGCGGAAGCTAGCTGTCGCCAGACAGAATGTCACATCGTGGACATGTACGGCCAGTTGAAGCTGCTACCGCTGAGCAGCATATCCCTGATCAGCGTCTCGATCGGCGTTTTCCCGACCAGCCGAACGAAGAACAGCTGTTCGATCACCTGCGACGACACCGTCCTCAGCGAGGGTAATCGAAGAAGCAGCTTGCCGAATCTCGTCGGTTGATTCGGGTATTGAGTCCTGCAGTATTCTTCCAAGGCGCACTGCGACTTCTCCTGAAGGGACTCGATATGCGCCACGTCCGACAATCCACAAGCATCTGAAACAGAACCGGAACGACGTTTGGTCAGATGGTTCGAAGAAGAGGAGAAGAGAAACGGTCGATCGTTGGACGGCGTTGACGTAGGCGTCGGCGTTGGCGTTGGCGTTGACGTCGACGTCGACGCGGTGCTTCGGAGCGATTTAAAACGGGTGGACGAGTTCGCTGCGAAAGCCAGCCTCGGGCAAGCAGACACGCAGTCGAATGAGACCCAGCCGGCA
>NT_176923.1:50430-50637 GCF_000188095.3 Bombus impatiens | reverse complement strand
ACGGCGAGCTCTCTTTGGGCATGCAAATCGCATTATTTCCATACGTACGCGTAATGGGCTATTACGCGCACGTGGCGACCACCAAGGAATTCGACGATAGCTTCTATCCCGTGGCGGTGCGGTCGGTGACAGTTTGCGTGGCGTCGGTTCTCGAATTTCGCGATCCGATCATCGACGAGGGTTCAATTAAAGCATACGTCGTGTCGC
>NT_176923.1:49732-50409 GCF_000188095.3 Bombus impatiens | reverse complement strand
CGAGGGATCCGCCAACGCGCGGCCAATAAACAAACGGTCGGATTGGCGCTCCGATGTCGTCAGCGCCAATTCACCGCATCAATTCGAATAATAGCGTCGAGTGGCGTCTCTCCGCGCCTTTCCTCTCCTCGCTGCCACGCTTCGCCACGCCGCGCCACGACCTCTTTCCTCTTCGTCGCTCGATCACGATTTCTCCTACCCCGCGTGCTCTGCGCTCGCGTTAACCGGTTAAATGCCCTGGCGCCTCGTTGACCAGCCTCGCCGTAAATTAACCGATTTTAAACTCCCAAGACTACGCCAGCCACCCTTTCGATTCTTCGCCGCGACGTTCCTTCGCTTTGTTCCCTCCGTCGTTCGCGGTTTCGACGACTCTCGCGCTCTCGCGAAATTTCTTTGCATCGCGTTGCGCGTCGATCGGTCCGTCGGCCGGCGAGCGAGCGGACGGACGAGTCGCGTTCGAAGAGAACGAGACCCGGTTCGAGGGAATGGACCCGAACCCGGCCAAGAGAATAGAACGCGAGTAGAAAGAAGAGGCGACGGTGGTCAGCGGTGCGATAGCGACAGCGATAGCGTGAGCGAGCGCGATAGACAGAGGCGGAGATTCTTTCATGCCCTTCGGAAACGTCATATAGCTGTCGGGTGCCGCGCAGGCAATATTTCACGCCGGTAGGCCCGCC
>NT_176923.1:49484-49718 GCF_000188095.3 Bombus impatiens | reverse complement strand
CCGCCTGTCCTCCCGCTCTCTCCTTCGTTCCTACACTTTTCAAGGAGTTTTTACGGAGTCTCTCGATCTTTAATCACAGCTCGACCTTCCATTGTCAGTGACGTCACCTCCGACTTGGAAAGGGTGTTCGGGGGATGCTTTGTGTCGAGCTGCGCCGATCCCTCTCCGCGTTCTTCGTCTCTTCGGCTGGCTTGGTCGTACGCGTGTAGGCACAGACGCGAATCGGCGCGCGCG
>NT_176923.1:46391-49423 GCF_000188095.3 Bombus impatiens | reverse complement strand
GCGAGTCCGCGCGCACTCGCGTCCAACCCGATAATCCGTGCAAGCGCGAATACGCGAATCGGCGTGTCTTCGCCGCGGAGAGAAAGTGCGAAATTTTCGCACCGAGCGAATCGATCGGACATGGAGAAAGAGAGAGAGAGAGAGAGAGAGAGCGAGAGAAAGAGAGAGAGAGAGAAAGTAAAAGTACGCGACATCGACGGAGAGGCGACGGACAAAGTCGTTCCCTCGCTCGCGAGAAGAGTCGCGTCGCTGATTCGCAAAATCGTGGGATTATCACGAGTGCCACGGATAACGTAAGCCGAACGCAATACAGACCGGTCGGGTATATCGACGAAAGAGCGGAAGAAAGAAGCCGTATCGATCGCGTCTCGAAACGAATTTTTCTAAATATACCGTCGAGTTTTCGCAGTCCGTGGAGACGCCGCAAAATTAAAGAAGGAGGCGAGATCGAAACGCGTCGGAGCAGCGTGGACGAACGAGTCGGTCGGAAAACAAGTCGGTTCGGTTATCGCGTATCGAGTGCCGTTTCGCGTCAGTTACAAACCGTTCTGCCTTTCGATCGACCGTTTCGTCATCGCCGACGCCGATCCATCGAAAATTCGTTCGGACGACTCGTTGCTCGGAGAAAGCGGTCTCCCGCTGGTAATTACGAGTTTGATGGACGCGATGGCGCCTCGTACTTCCTCTCGCGCACGACGCTAAGGATAACGACCGCGGATGCGATTTATTCGTCGCAGACGGGAGATCGCGGTAGTTGGGACGATACGAGGAATTCCGTCTGGACGGACCGTCGGAGCGGAGTCGAACGGCCGCGGCCAGGAAAAATCGATTCCTCGTACGCGTGGTTCCGAGCGAATTCGTGCGAGACGAGCTCTCGTTTCGAAAACGTAAAGGTAACGGATGGTGGACGGAGGGACGCGGTCTCTGGCGCGGCGAGGGGAAATGCAAGGTATAACGGGGCGCGAGCACCGATTATCATAACAAGGCTCGTATTTGGAGACAAGATGCCTCGCGACCCTATCGGCCGTACGCATCGGCTCGACGCGACACGCATTTAATCGTCGTACGTGCCTTCTGGCTGCTACTTACAAAACGGTACACCTATAAGCGTACCGTTTAGCATCTATATTGTCATGTTAACGACTCGAATGCCGATCCCATTAGGGCGTTCGCGTTACCTGTTACGCGGAGAATCTTTGGGACCGGCGAAACCTCTCTTACCCCTCTCGGCGACACCTTCCCTTCGTTCTTTCCTTTCGTTCTTTGTACCGTACGCGCCAGAGTTTCGATTTTCGCCCGAACAGACGTTGCGAGTACGCGTGTAGAGTGCGCGTAGAGATAGAGGATCNGAGATAGAGGATCGCGTCGCGAGCACGTGGATACGCACGCATCGGAAGAGAAGGATCGTAAGAAGAGAAGCCGCGAACCCTCTCAGACGGATTATAACACGCGGAAAGTTCACGACCTTTTGTCTGGCGTTACCCTCTGGCGATGGGCGAACACCGGGGGTAATCCTCTAACCGGGCCGTTATGCCGTTGTTGACATTTAGCCCCCGCGGCCGCTCTCGAAACCGGTCCGTGGTGTTACGTGCACGCCGCGCCGCACCGACAGACCGAGAAACCCACGACGGATCCGGACAAGGACCGACGACCGCAGCCTCGAGAGCAACGGAGACCGCTCGAGCCGTCGCGCCTATTCTTTCGTCGCTCGGGTACGCTGCCGTCCGCTAGAAAAAACGGACAACGACACGGCCCGACAAAGAAGGGCGGGAAACAGGAGCAACGGGAACGAAAACCGGGAACAGGAAGAGGAGGTGCGCTACGGCGGGCGAAAAAAACTTGACCTTGGCTGTACCTGTCTCGTGCGTACGGAGCAAAGGAAAGAGACGAGAGAAAAGAGCGGAATAGCGGGGAAAGTAAGACGCGCGACGTTTCGGCCAAAGGTACCTCGAGACCGGCCGTCGAAGACGAAAGATCGTCCATCGAGCGAACCACCGTTTCCCGTCTTCTATCGCTTCGCTTTGCGAAGGGCGTTCGTTGACCTTTTTGCTGGTCGCGTGGTTCGCACGCCCGTACCGTCGAGTTTTCGTGGCCGATACCGGCTCCGTCTCGCCGACCTTTTCCCGACGTCGTTTCCGCGCCGGCGACCGGAACGTCGCCTCGGAAAAATACCCGACGAAACGAAAATCGCTCGCACTCTCGCTTCTCCGGCTATCGAGATCCAGGGGAAACGCGGGGAAAAAAAGGAATTGACCCTGGCGAGGTAACCGACGAAACGGTCGACCGGTTATCGGTGGAGAGTGAGCGGTCGAGAGAGCAATGCCATGCCGTGCAACTCTACGCCTCCTTCCACCATCGATAAATTCACTGGCTACTGTAAACAATGCGGCAACAATGTCAATTATGCGGACGCCGATCGCGCGGTACCCGCGGTAATTAATCGAATACGAACAGCCCGCGACTTTACACCGTAATTAATTGCCGCGTTGGCCGGTCTGCTCGTATGTCTCGCCGCTCCACGCCACGCCACACCACACCACACCGNNNACCACACCACACCGTGGCATGGCACACACCGTGCCACGCTACACCCCGTCGACCGCGACCGAACGCGTTTCTCCCTTTCCACGTGCCGTTTCGGTCGATCCTCCGATTCGGCGAGAGAAATTTCGAGACCAGAGAGAGAGAGAGAGAGAAAGAGAAAGAGAGAGAGAGAGAGAGATTGGATTCTCGAGGAAGCGGACGCGATATTCCGAATCGATACTCTTTCGCTCGTGTTCCGGTGGTTGTCGTCGAAACGCTGCCGAAGAATTCTCGGTAGCGGAGGTAGGGAAACGCGAAGCGGAGCGGTAGACGTGTCCCGGTACACGGCTTACGGCGTGGCGGCGTGGCGGTGCGAGGCGGTAGGTTCGCGATCGCGTGGGCGCGTAATATATTCTTGGGGATAGACAATGTGCCGAGCACGTGGGCTATAGAAGCCAAGTCGACCGGACCCGGGGCCCCATAATGAAGCGTTGACGCGAGCATAAAAC
>NT_176923.1:45439-45800 GCF_000188095.3 Bombus impatiens | reverse complement strand
TTAAAGCGGATCGCGACGAGAACGTAATCGTCGCGAAGATACTTTGCCGCGGCGACAAAGGGTTGGTCACCCTCGTGCTCGAGCTCACCCTCGCGAGTCGTCTGCTCGCGAGAAAATAACCTGCCGGAATATTTTATAGTCAGGAAGCGTGTTTTTCTCGCGGCGCTCTTCCGAGATTGCTTTCTCCTCCGGAGTAATGCCATTTTCGGGGAAGGGGGCGAAGCGTCGACGAATCGACGCGAGCAACACCGCCTCTTTGACGCGCGGCGTACAACGGGTTAAGTGGGTTTCGCTCGCGCTCTCGGCATCCCCTTTCCCCTTTTCCCTTTTCTCTCGATTTCCTCCCGTCTCTTTGCGGCGG
>NT_176923.1:43769-45408 GCF_000188095.3 Bombus impatiens | reverse complement strand
CCCGCTTCGCCGGCCATCCTCTCGCGACGAACGAAAAGACACCGAGTCGCCGATTTCTATTCGCGTACTCGCCGGCGTTGACAAAATTTCACCGCGCCAACGAAAGTTTGCGCGTAACTGCGAAACACGGTCGTGGCCAGTCACCGGTAACCGACTAGAAAACCAGTTCCGTCGTGGCGAGATGTAGCGCGGCGAGATCGTAGCCGATCGAGAGCCGATCGTCGAGCAAATCGACGTTGCTGTACGCGTGCGTTTCGATCTTCGCCGCTTCGAAACGTTTCGAAGTCGTTGGCGATGATACGCTTCCGGCGAGGATGACAGAGCGACGACGGAATCGACGCTCCCGTCGAATCCGTTACGTCGACACGAGCGGCGATAAAGCGGCCGGTCGAGGCAGACCATCGGTGCAGACGTTGGCCGTGGTCGAGGATACTCGGCTCGTCCTACTTCCTAGAACCGGAACCAGTCTCGGCTGGAGATCGATCGGCCGGCTGAAATTGCCCGCGTTCTAATTGCTCGTGGGAAAAAGAGCCGGCGCAGCGTGTCGGTTTCTCCGGCGGTCCGTTCGGCCTGTCCGCCACACCGGCTCCCAACGACGTCTCGAGGAAACGACGACCGTGTCCTTCTGCTGCGACGAACGAGGATTTCGCAGCGCGTAAATAGGGGGGAGGGCGGCGGAAGGGAAAGAAGACGATTATCGCGGGTGAAACGCGAGCATCTGGACGGAGAAGGGGAAAAGAAGGCGAATCTGTTTGCCCTTAGCCGGCGATAAATCGAAGGAGCCGGTGGTTCGCGAGACGGGTTTCCTTCCAACCTCTACGGTGTCTCTCCGTGTCGGTTCCGCCCATTGCTGATTTATACACGCGCGAGATATACGACCGAGCACCCAGCATACGCGCCTCCTACCCAGAACGTTGGAAACGCGTCGCGGCAGAGCGAAGGAGGAGGGCCGATCGCGCGTCGTCTAGCGTCTGCCGGAAATATTCGCGCGATCCGAACGAACGTTAAACGCGCTCGACGATCGGGAAATTCCTATCGAAGGTTGGGAAAGTCCGGGCTGACGAATAGACGGGCGAATGGATAGATACGTAGACGAATAGGAGAAGGGGAGAAGGAGAAGCGAGTTTCCACGGACGCCTGGTAACGCGATAGATTGGACGTAATTAGGGGCTTAATAAGATTCGCTGGCAATCTAGGAGGAAGCGCGAGGCCCGAGGCGGATTCGTTGCGCGAAGAGAACGGAACGACCCTGGTTACTCGTAACAAACCGCAGACTCCCTGACCACCCTTGAGCGAAGCGTGCTCGCGTCATTCACGCAGACCGCGATATAACCTAATAGAATTATTTTCCAAGTACGAGGGGTCGTGGCTCCCCCAGGAAGCGACAGCAGCCGCAGCAGCAGGGGTCGCAACCTACCGGCACGAGGGATATCGCTGCCCCGTGCCTCGATATACCCTCTGCTCCCTCGCCACTTTGCTCGTTCCGTGGTTTCACGGTTCGGCGTAATAACGGCCGCCGACCAAATAAATAATCCGACGATCTATCCACGGATTTTTACCTCGCCGTTTGCGATCGCGTTCGCGTCGCGTCGCGTCCACCGTTCCATATTTTCCCTTCGTCCGGACTCGCGTTCGTCGA
>NT_176923.1:43240-43743 GCF_000188095.3 Bombus impatiens | reverse complement strand
TCGAGGAATCGCGTCGTTGGTCGTCGTTCGCGCGCCACGCAATTTTGCAATTAGTCGAGAGCGGTTCGCTCCGAACGGATCGGCCAGTTAGCTCGAATGACCGTGCAGCTTCTCGACGACGTCGATTCGCGTTGCCCCGCGTTCCGTCTCCGGATCTCCGTATCTCCGACCGCCAGCTGCTTCGCGTCACCTGCGATCGACCGTCTTCCGTCTGTCGATTCTCTTTGATAACCACGCTGGCTATTCCCGGTCACGGACCGATCGGTACCTACCCAGTTGCGTTAGCTTCCAACAGCTTCGCAATTTCGAACGCGAACGCGTCTCCGAGATTCGTAGTTTCGTTTCGTTTCGTTGGAAAACGGTAGCCGCGTGCGAACGTTGCGAAAGGTCATCGACGCGCGGTAACGGTATCGACCGTGGTCAGCGCGCGTCTTTAAGCGCGTCTTTAAGCGCGTCTTTAAGCGCGCTGCACTCGCGAAAGCGATCGTTCGTCGACGCGGCTC
>NT_176923.1:42409-43234 GCF_000188095.3 Bombus impatiens | reverse complement strand
GCGGCTCGTTTCGCTCGCGCTGCTGATATTTTCACGGAAAGAGGAAACGAAAGACGAGGCGATCGCGAAGAAACCACCGAGCGATAGGAGCGAGCGCATCTGCTTCCGCGTCGCGCGAACAGCTCGAACAGAACAAGGCGAGAAACGGCAAAGAGCGTGGAGAGAACAGGAAGCGCGGGACTTGCACGCGCTCGTGCTCTTTTTTCTCTGCCTCTTGTTCGGTTGGTAATTACGCGCGAATTTTTCCAAACGCCCGTGCTCCGTGTATCTCGTTTCTTCTACCCGTCCGCGTTTATCTCCGTTTCTATCCCTCTCGCCAGAGCGTTCTCCTCCTTCCTCGACTATTATTAGCGGTAATGCATGCCATTAGCGTCAAGGTTCGTGCGCGAGAACGAGTCCCTCGATATACTCGAGGGAATCCGTCGTTTTATAAGCTACGCGTGCATCAGCCTGCCTACTCGGTTGCTCGAAGGCTGCCCGACCAGCTAGCTAGCTGGCCCTCGCCGCGTCTCTGCACCGGCCGGTCTGTCGACCGACCGTCGCGTCGATCGGTCGTTCGGTCGCACGGTCGTCGGAACGGTCGGTCGGTCGCGCGCTGGCTCGTTCGCTCGTCCGCCCGTTTGCCCTGCCGCGACTCCGTTTAGTCGACCCGTAGACCAAACTGCGAAGAGAGAAAAAGAGAGAAAAGCCCTGCCGACTTCTCCTCTCGTGCCTCGCGCATCGAGTACGCGCGAAGCGAAGCGAACCGTGTCGCGGTTGCATCGCGTCAAGGTGCAACTACCGCGCTCATCCACAGGACGAGCCTGCATTCTCGCTCTCGGCTAC
>NT_176923.1:40716-41004 GCF_000188095.3 Bombus impatiens | reverse complement strand
CGCGAGGAGGGAAATTTATCGCGGCGAGTTATCCCGAGGGTCGGTCGCTTGCTCGGAAAAAAGCCGACTAGCTAGGAGGCGCGCAACGGCGTGGCGCGGTCCGAGCAGAAGAAGAGGAACGCGAGTCTGGAAACTGGGGAGACGTACTTACTCCGGGCCATATTCCGTAGCCGCGTCGTTAAGCAGCAAAAAATAATAAATCACCGCGATTTTTAGTCTGGCTGGAGGAGATAAATTTAATAACTTAACTACCGCGGATCGTTCCTGCGGCGCGGAGCGGCGGCCACC
>NT_176923.1:39749-40623 GCF_000188095.3 Bombus impatiens | reverse complement strand
GACAGCGAAAGCCGGAAAACCACGCGCTTCTTTTCGACCGCGTTTCTTCCTCGAGTCCAGGCGATTCTCGAAACGCGCCACTTCGCGCTGGACTTTGCTTCGTACGATCGTCGCGACTCTTGCCCTCCGTGCCATTCGTAACGGTCGGCCTCGACCGTACGATAAATCGCGCCACGATAAAGAATACAAGCGGTCGCTGGTCGTTCGATTTTTATGCGCCGTGTTGGGTGTTCGCGTTCCAGGAGGAACGTTGGCGCGAGATATACACGCGGAGAGGCACCGTAGGGTTAGGCAGGCGCTGTAAAGCTCGCGAAAGAAAGCCGGAGAAACATCGGGGCCGAACGGCCTAATACCTTCCGGAAGAGGAGCGACCGTCGCTCGTCCGTTTCCAGATACGATCCCGAAATCCTTTCTTTTTCGTCGACGGCGAACCGGCCGGCGATGGCCCACGAAGTCAGGCGACAGCTAAATCGCCGGGTAAACGCGGCAGCCCCCGCGTCCCTCGCGCGATTCACGACGCCGTCGTCCCCCCGGCTACTTACCGGCCGTGAAATATGAAATTAAATTCATTAGGCGGTTCTCGCGGTCATAATAAATCGAACGATCGTGCCAGGATAGAGGACGTAGCGGGCTTATAACTCAGACCTTCTGAATGGAAAATGATGAGAAATGTCTCTCATTGAACGGTGGGGGGTCTCGGACCCTGTGTCCTTTCCTCCCGTCTTCTCCTTCTTTCTCCCTCCTTCTCCGTTCACTTGCTCGACGACGATCGGTGCCGCGCCGTGCCACGCCATGCGACGCGTACTCGCTTTATCGCGCCGTCCTCGACAACGCGCCCGAACCTCGACGATTCGCGACGGAACGGTGGCCGCGC
>NT_176923.1:38442-38719 GCF_000188095.3 Bombus impatiens | reverse complement strand
ATTAGTCGGCCGAAGATACTCGAATTGGATCGAGTACCAGTTCCATCAACGCGGGGTTTATCCGAACCGCGCGATAAATTACGTCTATTGGTCGTCGTCCATCGAAACCACGTCGACTATTACCGACGGTTTATCGTAAATTGCGGTTTGCGCGGCGATTAAACGAACGGGTTTCGAGAGGCGAAGCCGACGGTGTAGCGGAGAAGTTGGTCGCGTTCGAGAAGAAGGCGAATCGTTGGATTCAGCGATCTGCCTCGGCTTCGACTTATCGGCTCGG
>NT_176923.1:36738-38398 GCF_000188095.3 Bombus impatiens | reverse complement strand
CGGCGCCCGGGCGATCGTCGTTTTCCCTCGACTCTCTTTGCCTCGAGTCTCGTTCGGTCATCGGGTGACTCGTCGGCATCCAAATCGCCGAACGTTTCGGTTTTCGCGCGCGATTTTCGTTCTTTCTCGCTGCTTTCGTTGGCGTTCCATCTTTTTCCAACGATCGTGACGCGTTGTTCCGCCCAGGCAACGGTTACGTCGCGAATTAAACTTGGTCGTCGCGATAATCCAATCTCCGGCGCGCACCCGATCGAATTTCCTGCAATTACGATCCGTACGAACGCACCTTTAAACGGGAATTTCACCGGGTTTCGTGGAAAAAATGTAATTCAATTTCCATCGAGTCGAAATTAATTCCGCGCAACGCGCCACTCGTTCCGCTGGTGTTCGTTATCTCTTTGCTACACCTATTGTACGCGGGTATCGACGCATCGATGTCGGCGTACTCGTTACACGTTGTAACGTCTAGTATCGCGAGTCGCGTTTTCGAACGACATCCGATTAATCGCGGAATCGTTCGTCGCGATCGCCGGAAATTGCGCGGAATTATTTCGCGTATTAGCGGCGGCGAAAACGAAAACCGATCGAACGCGAAGCATCGGCGAAAAAAAAAAAAGAAAAAAAGAAAAGACGAGCGACGTAGAAAAACGAAGGGACGGTCAAGTAACTCTCGCGCGGCATTTTCTCGTCCGCTCGATTAGCAACCTGTTTTTATCGCGGCGAGGATACGGTTGGTGCGTGCAGAGGAGAGTGACACTCCGCTAGCGTCGGGAGTTCGAAGCGCGCAATTATACCCAGATGAGACGAGGCGGGATCGGGACGAAGACTCGTGGCAGCGTCGGAGATTTCCACGCGCTTCGCGTAAGCGATATTCGCGCGTTTTGCCAACGATCCGAACGTTTCTCTCGGTGAACCGAGTTTGTTCGCAGGGCGAACGAGCAGAGACGACGGCGAGAGAGAGAGAGAGAGAGAGAGAGAGAGAAAGAGAGAGAGAAAGAGAGAGAAAGAGAGAGAGAGAAAAGAAAGAGAGATTCCTCCGTGAAAATTTACGACCCAACCTCCTGTCCAAGTGTCGTTAAACGAGCGCAGCTTTCAATGGAGTAAATGGGCTGTGATTTGTACATTGACAGGCGCGTAATGCCACGACATCGGAGGCATCGTAGCGGTTCTTCGTCGAAGCAGAGATCGTCGAAGCGTGCGAGCGTGCCCGGCCCGAAGAATGGGCCGTGTTTTCGTCGAATCGTTCGCTTTCCGCGCCCTATGAAAGAGATAACGACCTCTCGACCGTTCGCTCGTCTATCCATTCTACGCTGTTTTCCTCTTCAAACCCGAATCCTCGTAGGCGTGTCGATTTCTGGCAGCTGCGCGTTCCTTCCGGCCGTCCGGTCCGTCTCTTCTTTCTTTCTTCCTTCTTCCTCTCGCTGTTACTCTCCGCTCCTCTCCGCTCCTCTCCGCTCCACGGACACTCTGCCGTCGGTCGCGTCGACGCGCACCGACTGTCGCGATTTCAGGCGAAAGTCGGCGAAACGTGGATCGCGATAACCTCTACCGACGAACCCGACCCTCGTCCGAGATGGAAATATTTTAATTAGCCGGACGATAGCGTTCGAAGGACGACGTTCTTAACCGATTTTAAATATCCGTGGAATCGTCGGGACGA
>NT_176923.1:35745-36720 GCF_000188095.3 Bombus impatiens | reverse complement strand
GGACGAAGAGCCGCGCGATTCGACGCGGCTCGTTCTCGGCTGCTCGCAGTGAAAAGACAGCTGGTGGCTGTCCGTCTCTTTCGGCCGAGTGGTTTCATCGGACAAACGTGGATGGGTGCAAAGAGCCTGGAACGAGGCGACGCGACCTACCGAGATAAAGATCGTTCTTGCGACCGTTCGACCGACCTCGCCGTCCAAGAATATATACGGTTTGTTGTCGATTGTGTGTACACTCGTCGGTTGATTAGCCTCATTGTGGCCGATTCGGGCGTGCACTTGGCCCGCTTGCGACTCGTGCCATCCGGGCCACCNNACCGAGCTTTCGTGCGCGCCTCCTTTTCGCCGAAAATCGCCTCTTCCTTCCCTTCCCTTCCCCTCGTACCGTCGCGCCGCCTCGCAACCTCCATAGGAATAGGTAACGACCCTCTAGGCTTCTTTCTTCCGGACCAGTCGCCTTTCTCTCGCTCTTTCTCCCTCTGCGGCCTTTTTTCCTTCCGCTCGAACCACGAAAAGCGCTCTCGCAGGCTCCATTGTCGCGCGAACGCGTCTTCGAGAGAAGAGCAAACACGCTTAACCTGCCGACCTATTGTCGCCCGGATTATCCGATTTGCCGTATGCGAGCGTTTCGCCCCGTCGCACCGCCGCGTCCATTGCGACAGAGACGAGGCCACGAGGCCGCAGGTTGCGTGCTGTACGCGCCACGGCCGCCGCTAATAATCCGTAATCCTACCTGTTTGTTCGATGTCGCGCGTGCTCCCAACATCGCTCGACTATCCTCGTTAACGAGATACCGTCGCCGTTTACCTTAATATCTCGTTATTACAAAACGTCGAGTACAGAAACCGGCCGAGCTTTCCATAACCGGTTATCCTCGAGCGCGTTATCGCGATTCGCTTGGCCGATCCGATCGTCGCTCGATTTGGAAGGCGACGCGATGCGACGCGCCACGCGCACTTTCGCGTCGTGCAGCGTCGC
>NT_176923.1:31227-35726 GCF_000188095.3 Bombus impatiens | reverse complement strand
CGTTGCTCCGAAACGGCCAGTCATCCCGGCAATCGTCCATCTTCCCGTGTCCGGTGCCCGTGTTGCGAGTCAAACGCTTTCCAGCATCTCTTCCACTCTACTCGACTCGACTTACGTTGGTCGGGCTGCAGCGGTCGAGGGTCGGCCGTTATTGGATTACGCGACCGCATTGTCCCCGCGTGCAAGCGGACAGCTGTTCGTCCCAAAAAGGCGACGCAACGTGCACACCGAATATGAAAATAATATTTCCTTTTGGCATCGGTATGATCGATATTTATTCGAGCGACAGTCGCGCGTCCGTCCGCCCGGTATTGTGTCTCGGTCCTGAGATCTCGTTCGGTTCGCATTGTGCTCGAAACTCTTCGACGTGCTCAAAGACGCGCTCTGCTCTCTATAGGCCGCGCTCTCTCATAATACCTAGCTGGAAATCGGCACGACGGATCTTTTATCCTCGCGCGTTTATTCCCAGAAGAGTTCGCTGCGTTTCGCGAGTCGTCCGAAAACGCGATGATCCGAATTTTTCAACGACGATCCCGGTTTTCGACTTTCGATCCAGCCATTCTCTCTCTCTCTCTCTCTCCCCCCCCCTCTCTCTCTCTCCGACAGAGTTGACTTTCGTTCGAAAGCAAACTCGTCCCTAGGCACGAGATGTTTCTTCGTCTCGGCGACGAAAGCACCCAAGAACGACGAAACTTGGATCCGCGACGGAATTAGATTGGCGGCGCGGTTGAGTTTTAAACTTCGTTTCGAGTCGAACAAACGCCGGCCGGCGCCGCTACTCCGCAACTTTGCGATTCCCTTCGCGGCCCAAAAGGGGTTTTCGTCCTGCCGGCTAAGTGACAAGTTTCATCGGGTTCTCTTTGCTGCTGATCGCGCTGCCGGAACGAGAAAGCGTTCTCGCTGGAAAAATTACACCGTCGAAAAGACGGGCGTAACGAAAAGTTGTCTCTCGATCGAAACGAACGAAAAAACGAACCGGTTTATCGTCTCGCTACACCGCCGGTACCGCGAAATCGGCCACAACTCGTGACGAATACTAGGCGATAAAAATAGCGACGCGTGCGAATTCGCGTTGCGAAATCACGCGACGTTTTGCGTCAGAGGAACGGCGGACGTCGAACGATCGGCTTCGTAAGCAAAGTGGAGCGTGTGTCGCTGTCGTTTCCACGGCTCTCGCAACTGCCGCAAAAGACCTTTCCGCTCCTCTCCGCTTCTTTCTTACTCATCGAAGATAAAGTTACCTCGCAACTGTCCCCGTCTATTCGTTTATTTATTTAAATACGGGAAATGTCCCATTATGGATCGCAGCGACGATGCTCGAGAAATTTTGTTCGACACGGAGCTGCGTTAAATATTGGGAATTCGTTGTACTTGGTACAGGGGTCGTTGGATTATTTAGTCGAGTCGAAAAGCGCTTTAACTTCTCCGAGTGATTACAGCATAGTTGGTTCCAGTCAGATTTTTGTAACGGAAACTCGGATGTGACAAAGCGAGATATAGTTTGAATATCGACAAGATCTTTGGCATTTTCAGCAGCGCGACATTTTTCATTCTGATCGGATAACAAAGTTGGAGAGATACCCCTTCGGGAAACGTCGGTTGATTTCGATAAATTCTAGGCATAGGAGAAATTATTATGCGAAGCCTTCGTGCTCGTTATCCCAATCGATACGAGTCGATTACTTCACCAGCGCGTATCGTTCGGACGAAATTTCCAAAGTATCGTAACTCTGATCCGTGACGGGACATTTTCACGTATGCAAATAACTGTATATAACAAACAATATAACAAATAACGCAGGAGAAGTTGTCTCTGCGAAAGGTTCCTGGCAATTCGGCGGCATCGATGCCAGCGGTAATAGTATCGGCGTTTTCTCGAAAGCGAAGGAAACGCGACTTTTCGATGATCCGACTCTCGAAAAGACGACGACGTCGATACGTTTCTAATTCTCAGACGGTAGAGGATTTTCGTGCGGCGATCGTGATTTTCGAGCGTGCGATACGCAGGCGAAGCGACAGAGGACGACGAACGGGAGGCAGAGCGACGCGATGGAACCGGATGTATCTGGCCGAGCAGCGTGAAACGCGCGGCGATCGAGAACATCGAAAAGAGGAGAATACGGCTAAACGACGTAAGAGCCGCGCTAGCTAGTCCTATCCGGTCGATCTTCCTCTTTCTCTCGCCCTCGCTCTCTACCCTCTTTGTTTCACCGGTTCTCCGGCTTCGTCCTTTTTCCCCGGCATTTCGCCGCGCGTTCCTTTTCTCTCCTCGCGTTCGACTCGACGTCGTCTCCTTCGTCTTTCCTCGTCCGGTCGAACGGCCGATAGATAATTGGCGTTGCGTGCTTTGAGATAAACGGCCGTGATTGGCGAAAATAACGATTAATAATTATCCACTCGCGGGATCCGAGTCGGCCTGCCCTCTCATCTCGGATCTCTCGAGAGATCCGAGCGAACGCTCCGAGAGAAGGACGGACCGACCAACGAAGCAGCTACGATATTCGACTGCCCGGGACCTCGTTTCTACCTTCCGTACTCTCCTTCCTTCTTCGTCCGTCGCTCTTTCTTCGCTCCACCACTCGTCCAGTCTTTCCCGAACGACGATTTACCGGTTCCGAACCTATTCGAACTCGTAGTCCCGCGCGATGAATCTTCGCCGTACCGATACGATTCCCCGAGTCGTTCGATTCGAAGAAACTCGACTTGGGGGAAAGTCGCGCAAGACCGAAAGGAGAGGAAAATTTTGGTCGTCGGGCCGGTTTCCAGCCAGGCATCGTTATCGTTTCACCCGTCCGCCCGTTTTTCCCGAGGCGGGCGATACTTTTCGGCAAAGAAGGAGGAGACGTTAGAAAAATCGTAAACGATCGGCATCGTCGCGCTCGTTTTTCGGCTTTCGGTAACCGGAGAGAGAGAGAAAGAGAGAGAGAGAGAGAGAGAGAGGGAGGGAGAGAGACGGGCGATAGCTGGGACGCTGGTTTCGAATTTGGCGGAATCTCGCGACTGGGAAAACGGGCCGACGAAAGAGCGCGCTACTCTGCGAAAAAGAAGGGTGCTTTTAGATTAACTTTGGAAACGGCCGACTCGAAAGTGGAAAATACCGTTTCGTCGCTGCCGGGACGACCGCGAAACTCGATAAACGGCGAGTGCCGAGTGCCGCGTGCCACGCGTTACGATTAACCGTCATTCTCGCTCTGCCTTTGACTCTCGCGCTTTCATTCAAGCCCACCTACGTACGCGCTACGGTACCTCCGCGACACGCGCGTCTCTCTTTTTCCTCCGTCTTCGCTCTTTTTCGCGTTTCTTGCCTTTCCTTCGCACGAGTCCGTACGTTTCTCCACGAGAACCTTGGCGCGTTCGCGGCCGTTCCGGCGAATATTCAAAAAGTCAAACAGAAGCGCGAACGGTTGGTCGAACGAACGGGTCGAGTTTTCGCCAAACGGCCAAAGTAAACGAGAGCGTCTCGCGCTAGTGGAAAAGGGAAAGGAAAAGGGGAAAACGAACAGAGGCTCGTGGAAGAGGAACAAAGAGGCGAATAGCGCGAGAAGCGAGAAGCGAGAAACAGCGACGAAAAGAGAACCAGTTTATCGAACCGCATGGGAAAAGAAGGCGGGTAACGGGTGCCGATGGCCAGCGATGCGTGTTTCGAGCGCACGGCTGATTATGGAATTGCGTGCATCCACGGTAAAATCCCGAGACGTTGCACGCCCGTAACATCGCCGCCGTGTTTCGCCGTTGCGTCGGTCCTCGCCTCTCGTTGCAGGCGTGACACGAGCACGGCTCCGTCGTGGCCAAGCTCGTCCTCGTAACCGCGGATCGGACGTTCCTTCGCGTGGCGATCGAAAGAGGCGCGTACGCGACGAAAAAACCGGGTCCCGGTGGACTAAGCGAACAACACGGTCGCGCCGCGCCACTGGTGGCGTCGACGTTGGTTTCGTGACGCGATACGATTTGATAAGTTGTGTCAACTGCTCGTTAGTTAATTGTCGCGAGTCTACCGGCCCGTGTACGCCTCGGTGTACGCAGTCGCAACGAGCCCCCGGCTAACTTTGTCACCCTTTTCGGACACCCTCCTGTGATGCTCGCAACGCGATCCCCGCAAACGTCGATGTACTAGCCGCTGTCCAATGAATGCCCTTCATTTCCATACTTCGCTCGACGGTCAGTGAGACCAGCTAATCAGATTATTTAACCCTCGCTCGACCCGCTTGTCCTCTCTGCCTTCTCTCCTCTTTCTCCTCCAACCCCTTTTGCGCGCTCGCTCTCTTTTTCTCCCTCGGCCGACTCTCTTGGCGTGATTTTCGCGGCGATCGAGAGACCGTATCTCTGGCCGACGCGAGCGAAACCGCGCCACGGCTAACGAACGCACGCGAAAAAGGTGACCGTGTAATTGGACGCGTTCGGAGCATCGGGCGTTGCTTTTCGCGTTTCTCCGTGCAACATCGTCTCGCGTCAACACCGATAAAAACGAACGCGATTCTTCCTCCCGGCTCGAACGACAC
>NT_176923.1:30878-31208 GCF_000188095.3 Bombus impatiens | reverse complement strand
CGCCGCGTAATCCCGTTCAAGACCGCAGGACTCGACACGGTTCGTCCCGCAGAATCTCATCCGGGAATTAGTCGTAAGCTCGTTTAGCATACGCTCGTTCCGTAACGCGATAGCAAAAACTCCGTAGACCGTCCGTCCTCGTGGCGCGACTCGACCGCGAGAAAAAGCGTCGTAGCGAGCGCGCGCGATCGGCCCGCCGTCTTTCCACCGAGATCGCGATCGAGCTTTCGATCGTCGACCGCGTGACCGTTTCGCAAAGCAAATTTTGCGGCGTAGAAAATCGAGGACGAACGAGGGCGCGTTCGAGCCGAGCGACCGGAAGGGGGCGAA
>NT_176923.1:30478-30854 GCF_000188095.3 Bombus impatiens | reverse complement strand
GAGAGAGAGAGAGAGAGAGAGAGAGAGAGAGACGACGACGACGTCGGGGCTGTGGAGGATCGACTCGGCACGGGGTTATAACGTAATTGTATTAGTTGGATAGGGAGCATGGCACGAGCAAAGGGGTCCGCCCGTAAAATTAATGCCTTTGGCTTATCAGTGGCCTGACACTTCAGCGCCGCCGAAAGCCTCGCGTTCCGAGCACTGGCGCGGAACTCGAGGGATATCCCGGTCGCGGATGGTGGCCTCCGCTCGCTCGACCGATCATCGAAATAGTTACACGCTGCCCGCGGACGAATTCCAATTTCCCCGGCTGGTACTCGTTCGTCGCGGTCATCGCCAATTACCCGCTCGTTTTCGCGCGTTTTAATTACAT
>NT_176923.1:29307-30453 GCF_000188095.3 Bombus impatiens | reverse complement strand
CGGTCGCGCCCCCCCCCTCGCTCCCTCTCTTTTCCTTTCGTCCTTTCGTCCTCGGGGCGTAACAGACGCGCGCGGTCCGTGTAATTCTCAGCAGCATGGACGTTTTCGGTAGGCTATTTCCCTCCTAAAGAAGAAGAAGAAGAAGAAGAAGAAGAAGAAGAAGAAGAAGAAGAAGAAGAAGAAGAAGAAGAAGAAGAAGAAGAAGAAGAAGAAGAAGAAGAAGAAGAAGAAGAAGAAGAAGAAGAAGAAGAAGAAGAAGAAGAAGAAGAAGAAGAAGAAGAAGAAGAAGAAGAAGAAGAAGAAGAAGAAGAAGAAGAAGAAGAAGAAGAAGAAGAAGAAGAAGAAGAAGAAGAAGCGGCGAAAGAGGAAGAAGGAGACGCGGCGGTCGCTCTCTGGGGTTTCTACGCGATTTCTACGCGGACGACGTTTGGCGAAAGATCGTCGATGGAGAGAAGAACTCGCGTATCGAGATGACGCGACGCTTACGCGGAATAAATAGGTTCGGTCGGAAGGAGTTGCGAGCGACGGTACAAAGACGACACACGGTATAAAGGTTGAAAGCGCGTGGAGCGTGACGAATCTCGTTGGCAAAGGCAATACCGAGTTCGAGATGTTCCTGATTGAGACGAGAACGCGGGCGCCTGCTCGCAACAGCGTGGGCATGGTATGCGTGCGAGCCAGTATCCGTGTATCGAAGCGTGGAGAAAAAAAATTGGATCGGTCACGGACACGTGGTACCGTAGCACGAGATTTCGTTCGTTCCCGATTCGAACCGAAAAAGAACCCCGATGCGCTTCGTCTCTCCCTCCCTCGCTGTTTTCCCTTTTCCTCCGATTCCCCTCTGACTCCTCGCCGCGTCTCGCTCACCCTCGATCTTTCTTTTTGTCGCTCCCTTTCTTGCCTCGGTTTCTTCGCCACCGACGACCCCCCTTACAGTGCCAGCCCGGAGCGGTGTGGCGCGGTGTGGCGCGGTGCGGAGCGACGCGGCGTGGCAGCGTTGGCGCGGTTAGGGGATGCTGACTCATACAGGCCAGTCGGCGTACCGCATAGCGGATACATGGCGTGTCACCCCGAATATTATTCGACCGCCTGACAGCGCAATCTGTGAATGCGCGATATTGTCTGGTGGTGGAAGCGGTGGCGGTT
>NT_176923.1:27738-29199 GCF_000188095.3 Bombus impatiens | reverse complement strand
CCGCTATCTTAGCCGCCACTCGATTCACTCGTCCTTTCGCCCCTCCGCGTTTTACTCTCCGCGACTGTGGACGCGACTCGATCCACTTTTTACTCGTCCCGCGTTTACTCGTGTCGCGTTAAATTCCAGCCTCGCTACGTCCCACCTTTGCCGATGCTGCATTCCGTTGCGAATTCCGGTCGTGCGCCAAACGGCCGACTCTCGCCGAATTTCTCGAGGCCTCCGCTTCGTTCGATCGGCCAAACAAACGAACGTGCAAATTGGCACGCGCAACAAATTCGGACCGCGTTCGTTCTTAATTTAGAGCCGTTTCGACGACGCTAACGACCTCGGGAATCCGTGGAAAAAAGAACCGCGACTCGCGGCTTCGAGGCGCCTTTATTCTTTCGTTCGCTTTTCTTCTTTCGCCTTTCGCCTTTCGTCTTCGGCCTTTCGTCTTTCGCCTTTCGTCTTTCGCCTTGCGCCTCGCGGTACGCGCTGCGTCGAAGAAAGAGCGTCGCACGCGAACCAAAGTGGAAGAAACGCGCCAACGAGTCTTTCGAACGTCGAAATTCCTGCGTGTTTGCCTCGGCGGCGCGGTCTCGTTAATAGAAGGATCCTCGAAACGATAACAGAGACATCGGCGAGAATAGGAAGCGAAGGGGAAGAACGCGTGGGGTGTGCCGGCAGGCTGGCCGACGGGACGGGGAGAAACGCGCACGGTCTGTCGCATATTTAACGGCATCCCGTGTCAAACGGGGCCATAAAACACGCTTGCGCCTAAATAAAATCCCGTCTTCTTCTGTTCGCGTTGCGTCGACCGTTCGACGAAACCGGGCAACGTGCCCCGCCACCGACGGACGTCGACGAACCTTCCCTTCTCCGCTCTTCCTCCACTTTTTTCTCCAATTTCTCGCACGTACTCGCCTGCCGATTCCGGCGCGAAGAACGCGCGCTCCATCGTCGAGATCCCCGCGTCCTTTCGACGACTCGCTCGTTTCGCGCGACTCGCGAGGCGGATCGAACGAACGCCGCGTTACCACGGATAGACCGAGAAAACGAAACGAGATAAAACTGGGTTTAAAGGTGGAAAAGGAGCGTCGTTGGATGGTGGCGTCGGTCGGAGCGGACGAAAGTCGGCGTTCGCTCGTCGAGATATCGGCGGACTGACAGAGATCGAGGGTAAGAGGACGCGAAAGGACGTGAAATTCCGGCGCAGCCTCGCGGATTCACCCTTTGGTCGACGCGCTAGCCCGCAATCGGTGAAAAGGATGGACGCTTTGTTTCGCGGACGGCGTCGCCGGCCGATATCACGGTCGAACGAGTTTTCGGGGCAGTGGAAGGACGGAAATACGGACGGAAAAGCGAGGTGTCGGCCGAGCAGCGGCCTGGTAATACCGCGGTACGAGGTTAAGCGTGGCTGGCTCGGTGATCGCGCGGCACTCGGGGCTTAGGGTCGGGGGGTCGGTAACCGAGGAGGGG
>NT_176923.1:25724-27690 GCF_000188095.3 Bombus impatiens | reverse complement strand
GGAGCCGCGAGGGTTCGTTTCGGCCGAGGACGTCGATAAGCGGCTCGCATTGTCCGCCGGTCACGTGGCCACCCTCGCCATCCCGAAACGACGCCTTGTCCCAGCTACCGTCGTCGTTTATATTAAACTCCGAGGTTAATACCGTGGCTTACTCTAATACCGGGGCAACCCTTTGCCCTGCGATACGCCGATAAGGGTTACGCGACCGACCACGGAGATCGTACGGCCGGTCAACTTCTTCCTCCGTTTCTCGCTTCTGTTCCAGCGATTCCCTCCGTTCCACGACCAGCGAGATCTCGCGATTTTCCTCCCCTTCTCTCCGCGACTCGACGTAGAAGCGTAAAGAACCGATGGAAATTCGGAAAACGGCTGCATCGTCGAACGTACGGGACGACGAGTAATTAAAAGGCGGCGTGGCGTTTCGTTCCGCGTGGAAAATCGAAGGAACGAAGGTTTCGCGAACGAGATGCGTTTCGAGCGATAGCGAGCGTGCGCGATGCGGAACGTCGACGCGCGGATGCAAAGAGGGCAGATAATAAAAGGAAAATGGGTAACGCTCAAAGTCAAGGGTTGGGGGACGCGACCCCGACTCGACACCGAGCAACAATGCGCCCGATAGAGAACCGACCGCGACTCGGTACTCGTGGTCCCGGGTTCGCAGATAACGCGCCCTCTCTTTCCACGACTCATCCCTTTGCGCTTCGATTCTCGTTTCCTCGTTTCGTTCTCTCCGTTCTTTCGCGCCCGCTATACCTACGGCGCGTTCGTTCGTGATTTTCTTCCGCTCTGGCAAATCCAGCAGCGTCTCTGTCCAAATTCCGATCGCCGAACCGGTTAAAATATATACGTCGGATCGAGAGGGTTGCGGCAGAGTTTTCTTAGGTTCGTCGTACGTTTGCAAATTGCCTCGGACCATGTCTGTTACCGACCGCGATTACGGCCCATCCTCGTCCAAATCTGCCGGATTTGTTATTCTTTTCAGATTCGCACGACCACTACTCCCCTATCCCGTTACTCATCCTCGCTGGTTAATTCGCAGTCTGCGAATCGGACACGTAATACCGCCAACTCGCGTCGTTTCAGAAATTCCGATCAAAAAATCTTGCAAAGCGTTTACGCTTATGTACGCTAACGGGGACATGGCCTCGACTATTACCATATCATCCGTCATAAATATATACATATACGATACATATATGTGTATATATATAGATTTTCGCAATCGCTAGAGTCGTTTCGCAATTTTCGATGAATTTATCACGCCTTCTCGATGGGGAATCGACCGGCTCCCAAGTTGAATCGAACGGTTCTCGCGAAGCCCGGTCGGCGCAGTGACAGAGGCTGATTAGACCGTGACGCGGAGAATGCGAAGAACGCGGAATCGCATCGAGTCGAGTCGCGTCCCTTCCATTTCCAGTCCTCTCTCTCTCTCTCTCTCTCTCTCTCCCTCTCTCTCTCTCTCTCTCTCTCTCTCTCTCTCTCTCTCTCGACGGATTCGCCGCGTCGATAAATTATCCGAGGTTAACAGGTGAGCGCGAACGACAGACGGCGATAATAACGACAACGATAAACGCGTCAATAATACGCCAGGAGGATCGGGGACGCGACTACAGTGACGGAAACGCGGCTAGGCGATCATCGGCGCTCTCGCGTTCCGACGACACGGGCGCTATTCCCGTCGCTGCTGGATTTCCCTTCGATTTGGGTTACCAGTCTCTCTCTCCTCGCTTCCACTTTGATCCGCCGCCGGCCGACATTCCGACCGGGTCCACCTCCGTTTCCTTTTCGTCCGAGCCTTTCGTTTCGGCGATCCGCTTCCGAGCGTTTTCGACGTTTCGCAGCCGCGCGGATCTATGTTCCAGCTTTCGGCGTGATTAACGCCGTCGTGCGTCTCTATCCCAGGTCGCTGGAACGGCTTCGACGAGAGAGACTAACCGCTCGAAATCCGGTTACCCCCCGCCGACCG
>NT_176923.1:24255-24846 GCF_000188095.3 Bombus impatiens | reverse complement strand
GCGAAAATCCATTCGCGATTTCCATCGGTTCGAACGTTTCTAGAACGCGAAACGATGGCACCAACGGCCGACGTATCGCGGCGTCTCTCGCCCGCTATTCCACGGATATCGCGAGGCCTGGTCGAAGCAACTTACGCTCGCCTACTTGCGACAACGTCCGGCAGATTTCTCGCGGTCGAAAGTTATATACCGTTGGTTAATTATGTCGTTGATGGGGTGGTAAGCTCCGCGGTCATCGCAAGAGACGCCGCCGAGTAGAAGCTCAAAGCGCGTAGTAGCGAATACGTGGGTCGCCGATTGCTCACCGGTTCGCCCAGGCAAAGGCGAAATTGCATCGTACGCCACATAATCGTGGGAGTGTTTCCCATCGAGATACACGTAGGTATCGTAGCTCGCCGCAATGCCCTGCCGCATAAATATATCTGCGCCGCGACTTTGCATGTCTCTACGGGGTGGTCTGGAACGAGAGGAGATCCGGTGCGAAGCGTGCCGAAGCCGCGTTTTTCGTTCGAGCGCCGTTTTTTTTCGCCGTAACGTGCCATTCGGCTCGCCGTCGAGGAACGTCCGCCGGGAACGACCGTTGGAACGCGT
>NT_176923.1:23978-24232 GCF_000188095.3 Bombus impatiens | reverse complement strand
GGGACCAGATCGATGCGCCCGTTACGCGTTTTCGCGTCACCGAGTATGCACGGGAGAAAGCCGAACCGCTGGAACGTAGTCGATCTAGCCGACTAAACGTACTTTATGTAGCGTGCCCCCGTTCCACCGTTTTATTCGAACAATTAGACGCGTGATTCGCGGTTACGAGGCATAAAAAAGACACTGGCTGCTGCTCGAAATAGTCATCGATCCCGACGATATTTCGACGAACGAGCCACGTGGAAATGGCAACC
>NT_176923.1:23323-23917 GCF_000188095.3 Bombus impatiens | reverse complement strand
GCGAAGACAGGAACGGCGCGTTGGAGAATGGAAACGGAACTAATCGCGAATCGCGATAAGAATCCGGCACGGCCCGGATGAGATTTCGCCTGAGTTACGCAACGGTATGCATCGAGCGTGGAGCGTGCAGCGTCGGAGTCTGGGGTAGATATCTCGTTGAATCTCGAAGCGGGAGGAGAGCTCGGACACCGGACGATGGCAGAGAGAAGTGGGTCCCGCGTGCCACGAACCGCAAAGGGATCCACGCTGGGTCCGTCGTACGAGAGAAACAAGAGTCGTTGGGGAAGGGAAAGGGGGAAGAAGAAGAAGAAGAAGAAGAAGAAGAAGAAGAAGAAGAAGAAGAAGAAGAACAAGAAGAAGAAGAAGAAGAAGAAGCGGGTCCTTCGTCGTGGCGAAGGAAAAGAAGAAAAAGAGGGCAGCACGAGCACGCAGGGGTGGAAGGGGAAAGCTCGAGAAACGGGACATTAGCATAAGCTAAACCGAGGTAAGCGCGGCCATATAGCACGATAATAAATAGTCGGTTGTCCCGTATCTACAACGAGACGGTTTAGCATGGGCCGACCTCGTGCTCCCCCTAAAACCCGAACGCGTGTG
>NT_176923.1:22802-23305 GCF_000188095.3 Bombus impatiens | reverse complement strand
TTCCGCTCGTCCTTCTGCTCGATCGTTCGCGGACACACGCGTTCGGCCACCCAACGCAGATCTATCGGTCCATCGAACCGTTCCCGCGCGCGCGATCGCGTTTCCATCCGCGAGGAATCTGCGTTTGTTCGGTCTTGATTTTTTCGATGATTTTTCGACGAACCACTGCTGTGAAAATCGAGAGAATACCGCGCGTTGCAACGAAGCTACGGTATCCGGAGAATCGCGTGAACGGCGAAAACGATAAGTAGACCGACGCGACGATAATTACGAAGCGACAATGGGAAACGCGTTGACGTGCAACGCGTCCGGCGGCGAAACTTAACGGCGACGGATTCTTTACTCGCGTGTCGTAAGCGACACTGACGATCGATGGACGATTTTCCGGCTAATCGCGGACGAGAGCGGACGAAGACGTATCGCGAGAAAGAGACGGGACGATCGAAGGGACGGCGCGGAGGTACGAGCGAGCATTGTCTCTCGGTTGTTGGACGAGGATCGCG
>NT_176923.1:16973-22220 GCF_000188095.3 Bombus impatiens | reverse complement strand
TCGTCTCCGCGTCGAAACCTCCGCGAATCGAGGCTACGTCGATATCGAAAAGAGTTAGGGCGGTTGCTTTACCTGTGGTGAAGAGGACGATGGCCTTGAGGCAACTGTACTCCGCGGAGTCGACGTGCAGCGCCTTCAATTTTTCCACTTGTTCCTGAAAGATCCTGATGTGGTCCATGAAGGCGACGACGCGATCCGCCGCCATGGGGGAAGCGTGAAGACCGGCCGCGGCGAGCAGCGGCGCCACGTGCAGAGGCATCGAGCACTGACTCGCGTTTAGCACGAACAACTCGCTCCAAACTAGCCTGAGCAGGGCAACCTGGTCGGTGACTTGTAGGTCCGGGAAGAACGGGATGTTTCTGGCCCACTCGACCGCCGAGAACAGCAATCTCGCCGCGAGCTCGCAGATGTTGTCGATTCCCATGATGTTGTTCGGTTGCATGCACTGGCCGTATCGCGAGGTCGGATACGGTTCTGCCCTCAGCAGCAAACTTATGTACGAGGAGAGGTAAGAATGACCGTTCAAGTTGGCACACGCGACCGCGTCACCGTTCGTCAGGGCGAACTGTCCCGGCAAACCTGGTAGCGATGGCTGCGACGGTGGCACTCGACCCCTTTGTACGGCTGCAACAAACGAACCAATTACGTCAATCGTTCGATCCTCTTCTTCGTTTTCGCGCGAGCTTTCTCCGTCGCCGATTTTCCCCGTATCCCGTTACGATTTCGCGCGATCCAGCATCGCCGCTGTCGCTGGACGGACCCTGGTTGGAAAGTCGAAGGCGAGTAACGCGGCGCGAGCGCGTTCCTCTCTAGCAGCCTGCGAATATCGTGCAAAGATGAACGCGCGAGTCCAGATACGCGTAGCCAGGCGTAAACAAGGAAACGAAAAGGACGGAATCGGCGCGGCAGGAATTTCGATCGAAGCCTCGTTGGCCGTACTCGACTCTAGGCAAACAAGGTCCGTGGAATACCGTTCGCTGCGAAAGGCATCGAAAGAGATGAAAAGAGAGAATCGACGAGGAAAGGCAGACGGATGGGAGGAAGATCGTCTTGCACGGTACGTACCTAAGTACGCGTGACTGTCTCTTCGTCGTTTTCTCTGCTTTTCTCTCTTCCTTTGGTAAGTGCATACGCACGATCGCGCTCTCGCACGACTTCCCCTTCCCCCCGCTACCCCCCTTCCACCTAGCCCCTCTCTTCCTCCGCCTCTCTGCCCCTTTGCATCCTTTCTCGGATACCGCGTCTTTATTTTTCCTTCGGGACTGTTCGAGCAACGACACCCCGCTGTGCAACGCCTGAATTCCAACATCCGCCCCGCGGCTAACGAATACCGTCTCTCCTATCTTTTCCTCTTCAGCCGTTTCTCTCTTCTCCGGTTTCTCTCCTTTTCTCGCCACCCTGCTTCGCCGCCGACCAAAAAAACCTCAGGCTCGACCCTTTCGAGACATCGTTTACGAGTTCTAACAGCTCTGCCACTCGTACGGTACCGAATCACCGATTTCTACGATCGTTAAACCACCCGAAGGTTTCTTCCAGTTAGCGAAATGCCGGCTTAAATCGTTCCAGCGATTCGAACGAGCGAGACTCTGTTATTTCGTTTACCGATCCATCGCCGAGTGCACAGAGGGCTCGCGAGTTCAGCGTACAGTCCGCCGATGTTACGCCGACTCGATACCGTTAGCAGCCGGCCCGAACACGGATACTCGTTTCGTGGCTCGCTCGAGCGGAAAAGAATTTGCGGAAAATTCGCGGAGCGCGTCCAGCCGGTTAACCGGACGCCACGCCGGTTTTCGTTTATCGTCGGTACATCGAGAATCGACCGATCCTAATCTAGACGAGAAACAACGGTAAAACCGTTGGCGACCACGATAGGTGGGACGACAGTATTCTAAAATTGATCGGTACCGATACTACTAAGAGTATCAATCGGTATGGCAAAGAGATTGGAAAACTCTACGGATAAGGACGAGAGATTCGTAACTACGTGTGGCAAACGTCGAATTAAACGCAAAGATAACGCCTACGGACTTAACGTCGCTAACATTAAGTTAAGCATTGAGTTATACGTATACGAGCACGCGATTACTCCTCTTACGACTAAATCCGACAAACAGTCGTTCGCGGAGATCGGAAAATTCTTCGTATCGTGGCAACGGCTCGTAATTTCCCGCAGCTAGTCCATAGGTCGAGCGACCGCCGCGAACAGTCGCGAATGCTCGTTCGCGTTATCGAGAGCGTGGATTTTTTGTTGGAAAATCGAGGAGAGCGGCAGAAACCACGGCGTTTAGACGACGGAGCACGCGTTGGATCGAACGTGGAATGCGGAGCGCTCGCGTCGCATCGGTCTAACGATATCGATGCAACGTTCGTTATCGTCGTTGAGAATTTCGTTGGTTTCGTCACGGTTTGAAAGAGGAATCGACGCGAATTCGCGGGGAAAAAACGGCTCGGCAACGATTCGATAAAGCTATCGTAAACGGGANGCTATCGTAAACGGGACGGTCGGTGCTCGTCACGTAGCAAAGTCCACGTCGATCGGACGATCGTGGAACGTGTTGGCGTTTAAAAGCCGCGATCGCGGCTCGAGAGCTGGAAAAAATTGTCGGTCGCGCGTCCTCGCGTTGCGTCTCGCCTCGCGAGAGCCGGCGATCTCCACGAAATCGAAGAGGATGCGCGAGAACGAAACGCGAGAAGCGGAGACGACCGCGCGGCCATAGAGAAATCGTCGGACGTGGATTGATGATGCTGACGCGCGCGGTTCGACGGAGAACGGTCAGCGCTTAGGCCCGTGACGGCCGAACGAGGAACGGGCACGGGTAGGTTAGGAGAGCGAAATAGACGAGGATGGAGCGAAGAAGGCGAAGAAGGAAAGGGGCAAGGGGGGAAAGGAGGAGGATGCATCGGCTGGCTGGTTGAAAACGCGTACACGAGCACGCGCGTCCGTATTTCAGAAGAATATCCGTCTGCGTTGCGACGCGCAACGAGCGTCGAGCACCGAGCATCGTTCAAAATAATTATAAACATCGAGAAACGACGATCAATCTTCCGTACGCGTTCGATGATAAACGAATTACAAAAACGACGTACAGTTGAAAACGAAAGGCCGAGAGGGATGGAAGGATGAAAGCGCGCGAGAGGAAACGGATGGAATGACAGGGGTAAGGGTTCGGAGCTGGACGTGGATGCGAACGCGAGGGGAGCGGACCGCTTCGCAGAAAAAGGAGAGTAAGAGCACCCGCGGAGCGCGTGATTTAAAATGCTAATTCTTCTCGTTCGTAGCGACATGACAGCGCGTTGATTAAGACGATCGCGCGCACGGAACCGCGCGCAGAAAGGAATTTCATTACCTGCTATGACATACGGCTTAGAAATTTCACGCGATTCAACGATACGACCTATCCTTGGCGACTCGGACGAGCGGACCGCCGCATTTCCAACTTTCCATTCATACGCGCGTAGCTTCGTTCGCGATGCGTCGACGAATCGCCGTTCCGAGTAAACTAGCCGCGATTCGGAACCAAGTTCGTCGACGACGATCGCGGTAAAATCGCGTAAACGCGTGGAAACGTGGAAACGACGCGATCGCCCGTCCGATCGCTGGCGCGGTGACGGGAACGCTGGCGGTGACAGCCAGGATATCGACCTACATGAACGTCGCCGCGAGGTCATTGGGTCGCCGATTATATTTACTCGCCTATACACCGCTAAAATTCGAAACATTCCGCTGGCCTTTTCATCGCGCTCGTTGCTCTCAGCCGGACCACAATTTCTCTCGTGCACTCGTTTATCCGCCTTGGACACGGCTGCATGAAACTCGCACACGGAATCGACACGACCCGTCCTACGTTCCGACTCGATCGAGCGGAAGATCCATTAACGTTTGTAAGATAATTACTCCAAATAGAGATTATACGGACCGGTACTAATTCTCCGCGTGCAGCCTCCGACGATAAATAAACACCTACGTAAAAGCCTGCGGCGGTCCCGCAACCAAACGGCCTAATGATGGGAAGAGAGCTCCTTACCTCGGCTTCTTACCTACCTATTCGCCTGCCTACCTCTTTCTTTCCTGTTCCATCGCGCTCGCTCCCACTCTCGCTCCACCTTTCACCCGTTTTTCTCTTATTTTTTACGTTTTCACGCGATACCATTCGACGCGTCGTCTCGCCTGCTTGGCGATGACGCGATTTTCGCGAACGAGGTTGCACCGTCGGTTCTCTTCCTTGGAAAAGCGTTCACGATCGAACGGCGTGCAGGCGCTCACGAGGAAACGCGTGGAACGTGCCGAGCGAGAAGCGGAAGGCGGAAGAAAGAGGAAACGGAAGGGTCGAAAGGCGCAACATCCCGTGCAGTGATTTTTACGCGGCTAATAAGCGGGTGCTGGTCCCCGCGGGCAACAGTTCCGGCTCGAAGGTGGCAAGGCGAAGAGTAGGCGGCCGGTGAGAAGTGCCGCGAGTCGATGCTATTAAGATTTCCGTATCGTCGTCCCGTTACCGAGACCGGCCAACATACGGAGAGGTTACGCTCGCTGCTTGCTGCTCACCGCTCGCCTAACGTTCCATCGCATCGCCTCGTTCAATTTCGATCCTCCGCTTGTTCGCCGCTTCCTCTGTCTTTCCTCTTCGCGCACGCCACTGAACGCTATTCGCTCGCTCCAACGCGATGCCGCGCGAATCGCCGCTCTCCGATCTGCTCGAATCTCCAACTTGCTCGAAACCCTACCGATATTCCTCTGTTCGAGCGATCGTCTCTCCTTCACGAAGCGAACCGACGTTTTCGCGTTCCAAACTATCCCGTTAATAGCTACGATGGCCGCGTACTCTCCGTAGGAGGATAGGAACGCGTTGCCAAACAGGGCATCCGGGGAAGGACGAATTGCCGCTACAGAAAGGGAAAAAGGATCGAAGCCAGGCCGAGAGAAAGAAAAGAGGAAAAGGGACGAGGACGCGAAGAGAGAGAGAGAGAGAGAGAGAGAAAGAACGCAAAGGTAGGCAGGAAAGAGAGAGATCCGAAATACACCTGCGGTTCGAGACGGGCAGAGAACCAGTCGACGCGGAATAACTGGTATTAATACGTCACGTAATTACCGTGCGAGAGGTATAGAAGTGTGTGTATAGTCGACGTTGGCCCGGCAGGGCAACGGCAACCGACTAACCGAGGTGGGTTCGAGTTGGAGCAAGCACACGCGCTTATATTCGATGCTCTCGAGAGTCGTCTCTTAGATTCTCTCCCTCTCTTGGCGCTTCG
>NT_176923.1:12559-16768 GCF_000188095.3 Bombus impatiens | reverse complement strand
CGCCCCGCCATATCAACGGTTAGCCACCCGCGCGAGACCAACGCGCTTAGCATCTCGGCATTTCCCGATTCCCGATCCTCTTCGCGCAGCCTCGTCGAGACAAAGCCGCATCGTAAAACGCAAAGTCGCTCGTTACCGACAGTTTCGACGAACTCGCTAAACGGACCAACGACTGGCCGGACTAGAACGGAGAGAATCGGTGGCTACGGCAGAGCGTAGGTATTCGGCGACAACGCCGAAGGATAAACGTACGAATAAAAGGGTCGAGATTCCGACGCTGACGCGGACGTTGACGCTGACACGGACACGGACACGGATTCTGGCCACGAACGATTCGAAAGGGAAAGGATGGAACAAAGTTACAAAAGGGTTAGACGCATCCAGCAACGAAAGAAGGGGAAAGGAACGAAGGAGGAAAGAAGGAAAGAAATAGGAGAACGGATAGGAGAAAAGGTCGAGGTAGAAGCAAGGAAGAGAGGAGAGGAAAGAGAGGGGGCAGCGCGCGGGGCCAGTGGGCCCGCCTAACATTCCCACGGTGCCTGCTCGCGGCGAGGCCTCCGCTTGCATGCTATTCGACGGTACGATCTTACGTTATGCGAGCAACGTTAAGTTCGCGAGGATGGCATACAACGAGCGAGTGGCAGAGAAAACGGAAGAACGGCGAACGAGAACGGGATGAGAACGCGGAGCAGATCGAAACGGGTAACGTCCGGAGATCGGACCCGTTCGCGGAAGAAGAATCGCGTACGCGCCACGTTGTTCGTTAGATCCTTCCCTCTTTCCTCGCTCGTGTTCGATCCGCGAAGCAACGAACACCTAACGCGGTCCTTCTGACGCGATCGTCCGTTTCGCTGGTTCGCTCGGGAGGAAATCGACACCGATCGATCAGGGCCGAAGAAGATCTTTCTCTCGCGAGAAACTCGCGTACGTTCCGGTACGTGCCGCTCTGTTTACGTTTCGAGACCGGAGACCGGCACTCGAATCGGCCCGTGGAAGAGGCGCGCGGTCGATCGCGTGGGAGTCTCCCGGCGTAAGAATTTCTTCGAGCGATGTCCTTCTTTCGTTCCGGCTCGCGGCCGACAGAACGCTCTTTTGACCTACTGTCTTTCAAATCGGCCCCTTTCCCCGTGCGGACGACCGGCTCTCGTCTTGTCTCGTGGCGACTACTTTCGGAACGTGATTCACTCCGATTCTCCTTCGTTCGTTCCCTTCGTGACCCTCGGAAATCCTTGATACCTGCGACTTTTATCCGGAACGAACGCGCGTCGTGCTACTTCGTTGCTTTTAACGAAGAGCAGCCTTTCGTTGTTCGCTCGTCGTCGTCGGACAAGCTTCTTCGGCAGAGAAACGATTTCGCAACTGCAACGTTACGATCAACCCGCGAAATTCGGCTGAAATTCCTCGTACACGTCTGGACTAGGCGAGTATCCGCGCGCGTCTATCGAGGACTGGTTCGCGGCATAAGGCAGGTGAGTTTCACGAGTCAACGGCTCTTGATATTTGCATCGTGCTCCTTTTTCCGGCCATAATTGCCCGTACCGATCTCCCTCGCCAAGTTTTCTTCGATCGTTTCGCTCCGCTCTCGCTCCTTCTGTCTCCCCTTCTTTCCCCGGATCCCGCTTGCTAGCGACTCTCGATCGATCATCGCTTACGCGCGTTCGTTCGAATAAAACGGCGCGTTGGCAAAAAGTATCTCGGTTGGTCGAAAATCTGTTATCGACGTTCCGTTCGTTCGTTCCTGGCCACGGTCTTGTCGATCGTCGAGCTAACTTTACCTTGTACGTTACGCGTTTCTTCGCGCTCGCCTATGAAAGAAAATGCATCGTGCCGCAGCGGTGCTGGTTAGACGGTAGAAAAAGGAGGAGGTGAGAAGAAGGGGCGAGCGAGCGAGACGCAAAGCGGAGTAGGAAACGCGAATAGAGACGCGTCGATGTCTCCGTTCTGGCTGTCAAAGGTACGGAATATATGTATATACTTGTACATGGAGGGCGAAAGAGACGGAACGTAGAGAGCAGAGAGCCGAGCGTGTCGGTGGGTGTGCGCGAAGCTGACTAACGTAGCGCTGACCGCCTTTTCCGAGTGAACTTTCACATTCTGATCGCGCGAGAGCTCTGCCGGTCTCGAAGGTCGTTTCTCCTCGCTCGAAGCGGATCGCGGGCGCGTTTTTCTCCGCGAGAACGAGACGAAACGGACGATAGACGATGGTCGTGGAAATTCGACGAACGCGTCGAAACGCCACTGCAAACTGGTTAGGTCGCGCGACGATAAATAAAATAGGGGAGCCGCGCGAGACGCGGGACGAAAGGAAAATTTGCCCAACAGTGGAGCAGGCAGAAGGAACAAAGGGTAATAGGCGCAACGGTGTGGACCTTGCACCGTTCTGAATATGCATAACGAGCTCGAGTTCCGATCGCAATCCCCCACGAATGGTGTCAGGTACTCTTGACCCAACGATAGTTTTATCATGGTAATGCGCCTTCTTTGTATTTTAATGCTCGCAAAGAGATTATGCAGGTAGGCAAATACGACCAGGCGAACGGTTCGTTTCGTCTCTAGGTAACGGCTTCGTAACCGTTTTTCCTTGGTTTCGGATCGCGTAATCGCGTAATTCGCGCATCGTTGCCGTACGTTCGCAAACCTCGCACCCCACCGCCGTCGCGTCGCTAACGATTCGAACGGACGCGCGAACGAAGAGCGTAAAAAGGGAATTTGACGTGGGAAACGAGGCGATGGTCGTGGATCGAAGAAACCGTCACCGGCTTGGAATCCCGAGTCAAAGTCGTTCGCGCCAACCAGAATCACGTAGCTTCGCGGAATCTGGCGGATCGATCCGTTGGCGGAGGCGACGCCGCGGCGAAACGTTCTTTGGAAATGGAACGCGATAGGTACGAGGTACGGTGGAAGTTTCGGGAACAGTGTGATCGAGCGAGGTAAGCGGCGAGTAGCAGTTAACCGTAGATACAGCTATGGTTTATAGGCGAGCTCGCATCCGTTATCGCGGTTCGCTATTCCCGTGCGAGATATCGGCGCGGTTGATTCGTCGAGGAAAAATCTTGCGAACGCTGGCATTTATCAAACTCGGCTCGATTGGCCGGCGAACCGACGATCTTTCGTTCGGACTCCCTAGGGACGAGGCTTTATATCCGACGTTATCGCGGTCCGAGGTTCGTACGCGAACTCGAGCACCGAAGATATCGCGCGGAGGGCGGTCGAAGAAGAATCTCCCTCTGCGTCGTGTGCGAAGGATCAAGAATCGACCGTCAGTCGGATTACTAATCATTTCCCGGGTCCGAGAAACCTCGCTAATTGATTAAAGTCACGATCCTGACCCTGCCGTAATATCGGCAATCTCTCCTCTCGGCGCACACTGGGGAGAAAGGTGGTGTACATGGAGGATAGGGACAGGGAGGAAAGCAGAGAGGCAGAGAAAGAGAGAAGGAGAGTGGAAGCGCAAGAAGAAAAAGAAACGGCACGAGATAAAAGAGTAGACTTTGCACACGCTCTCTCCTCCCCGTATGTCGGCTTCGCGTAATTTTTTCCATCTCGCTCCGTCTCGCTCGCTCTCCGACCTTTTCGCATTCTCGTCCTTTCCTCCTTCTCGTCCATTTTCGTTTGCCCCGAACGTTCGTTCGAGCAGAGCCCGACCATCCGCCTTCGTCGTCCTCCCATTGTTGCATCGTTCCAACCCGGCAAGGGAAACAATGTCTAATTTCAGTTAATGCGGCTATAATGGGCATCGTCGTTGCATCGGCATACCGCGCGCGGCATGCTTCGACGCTGAGAGATAAGTGAAATCCACCTTGGCACACCGGCGTCTCTATACCTATACCCGACTCCGTATCTCCTGCTAGACGCGAGTCGTTCGCCAGATATATCGGCCTCTATCGAGAATTTCCTAACAACACCGATTCACCCGCGATCCCTGCGCGCAATTACCGCGTCGTTTAATCGATCGCTCGATCGACGATCCCGTACTCTCGCGTCGGACGTTTCCGGGACCGAGCTTTCTACCCGACTCTACCTGTACGGAGAGGTTCTACGCGAATCCTAGCGATCCGTCCGGCCACGGATAAATATTTGCCCGGCGAAAATTATCGCGAAAAGATCCGACGTTAAGAGGCGATTCGCGATTCGCGCTCTTGTCCTACGTACGTCATAAACGGCGTGAAACGCTCGACAGGAGTCGTTTCGTATTCCCACGGGTCGTCG
>NT_176923.1:11273-12548 GCF_000188095.3 Bombus impatiens | reverse complement strand
TTTTACCAAACGCGATGCTGGTGGTAAACGAGCCGAGGCGATTACGTTTTCCGATTTTCGAGTTTCGCCGGAGAATTTTCCGCGGTACTATGATATCGAGCGAGTTAAGTACGCGCGAGACCAGGATCCCTTTTCCAAGCTACCGCGAGACCGAGGACGAAAGAACGGACGGACACAGTTCCACTAAACGTACCTTCTTCTCGGCCAGTCGCAATTAAGGGTTAATTAAATTGAGCGGCTTCCTAGATTTCTGTAATCATCGCGGACAGTATCTGCGGGGTAATCTCTTCTTCTTCTTCTTCTTCTTCTTCTTCTTCTTCCTCTTCTTCTTCTTCTTCTTCTGCCTCGTCTCCTCCTCCTCCTTCTTCTTCTTCCTCTCGTCTTTCGGTTCATTCTTCTGCCGCGTTTTCTTCTCGCCCTGGTCTTCGTCCACGTCGCTCTCGCCGACGATGTTCTTCGATTTTCGATTCGACGTCGCCGCATCGTCGTTGCTGTCGCCGTTGATATTTGACCGATCTATCGTCAACGTTCGGACGAGGTTCCTTTTTCGCGTCATGACCACGACGATCGCGTCACGGTGACGACGACGACCACGACGACGCCTTCGTTCGTTTTTATCCTTTGGATACTCGCCTTAGCCGTTCTACTCTGTTCCCCCGTCCCATACCGTGCGCCACGATTGCCCCGTTTCCTCTCGGCCACCGCTCCTCCTCGCTCGTTTAACCTCTGCGTTCTCCCTCGCGTAGTTTTTTCCCTTTGCTCGCGAGAAATCACGAGGTAAAAGAAACGTCGGTGGAGTGGGTAGACGTAGACGGTTGCGTGCTCCGCGAGCGAACCGGCGAACGTCGTCTCGAATTATTATCAAAAGCCGAGGCATCATCCTGGATAATGAGCGGACGTTACCGCGACAGGGCAGAAAACTCGGGTCGCCGTCTCGTGGGAAAAACGCGACCAACACTCTCGGCCACTTACTCGCCACGTTACCGCGATCCCGCGTTCCAGGCTTTCAACGAACGCCGATCCAAAGGCTGAATTAAAATTGCGATCGATTCGAGATCGAGCGTCGGAACGCAGCGAGGTCCTGCACCGCGGATTCGTTCGACGGGCGTATTCGGTCTAGTCGCGGCCCGCTTCAGGCCGCGATATACAGCTACATGTACGTGTCCTAGGATCGGCCTGTTTCCTCGGACCGTGCTGCCTGACTCCGTTCGTGTCGACGACCGTTTCGCTCACGTACGTCTCGAACAAGGTCAGATGGTATCTACCACCGGCTAG
>NT_176923.1:8743-11152 GCF_000188095.3 Bombus impatiens | reverse complement strand
TGCGCCGGGTCGCGATGCCGTTGGGGTCGCGAGGGACGGTGGAATTGCCGCGGGCGGAAAGAGAAAAACGGTGGAACTCGGGACGGAAATAAGTACACCTGGTCCGTCCGTCTGTCCGTCCGTCCGTCCGTCCGCGTCGGTCACCAGCTCGTGCGTGCTCCAGCAAGGTCAGATGTTATCGCCACGTAAACGAACAAGTTGGAGAGAAGAAAAAAAGAAGAATCTCGGAAAGGGAAAGGCGTGGGAATCTTTCCGGGGTTTTCGTGATCGCGGCTGCGATCGGGCGAATCGTGCGATCCCGATCTACGCGTTTCTCTTTAATTCGCCGGATCGGACGGAAGGTGCGGAAGAGCGAGAGAGAAAAGAAACGAGAGAAGAGGTGGAAAACGTGGAGTCGCGTCGACGAAACCGTCCGGTCCCGGCGTGCACTCGAGAGAAAGGGAGAGGGGAGGACGAAAAGATCGGTATCGACGCGCTGCCCGAAAGCAGAAGGTGAGGAACTCGAGCGCGACCGAATCGAGAACGCGTCCGGATATAAATACGCGCACTTGTCCCGCGTTAAAACGACGAGAGTTCCAAGGATGCTCGAGCGCTCGCACCCGCTGCCGCTCGTTCGATGCCTCGAGAATCCCCAGCAAATAAATAGAAACGTTTCCGCCTCGTTGAACTTTGATCTTACGGACGGACGGCGATGCGCAGCGGTGCGCGCGATTCGCAGCCGTTGCTCTATTTTAACGCGCGCGTCGCTTCGCTTCGACGGAATTCCCTCGATCGCTTCCAAAGGGAGCGAGCGACTCGATCGGACCGAGATGCGATCGAAATCATTCGGTACGTACCTTCCCGGCGCATGCCCATCTTCAGGCACTTTTTCAATCGACAATACTGGCACTGATTCCTATGGTGTTGGTCGATGGGACAGTTCCTATTTCCTCGACACGAGTAATTTAGGTTTCTCCTGACGCTTCTCTTGAAGAAGCTTTTGCATCCTAAAAAGAGGCAAAGTTACAAATTAAAATCTCTCTTTTCTTTTCTTTTTCCTTCGTTCGTTTCCTCTCGTCGTACTCGCGACTACAGCTCGTTCGCGTTCCATCTACGCCGCCGATGACGCGCAACCGGAACGAGAAAGCGAGACAACGCCGACCACGGTAACGCCGACAGGGACACCGAAAATTACGCGATATCGGCCGATCTCTGTCGGAGAAGCAGCGTCGAAGCCGTTGATCGAATCACCCTTTTAACCTGTTTAGCGTACGCGCGACTACGGCCCTGTCCATCCGTCACGCGGCGGCACCTCTGCCCGCTGCTGCTCGTTAAATCGAACCGCGCTTGCCCGTGTCATCGGCCCTTCCGCGCAAAGTCATCGCAATTTCTCGGCAAATAGGTCTTTTACCTTTCCATCGAATTTCCTTCCTCTTTCGCGCTTTCTATCGCGTACCGAAAGCTATCGAAGCGTAGCTTTCGATCCTCGATGCACGCGTGCCGTAGGAATCGGAGAGAATTTGAGCGAATAGCGCGAACAGAGGAAATCGACGCGACGCGACGAAACGGCCAGTCGGGCAAACGAACGAGCGGACGGACGCACCGCGAGTACTTGGAAGCAATCAAGAGGCAATTCATATCGTGACAACAAAGCGTTCTCTGTGTGAAAACGGCCGACCGCGCGATAAAGAGGCTACCCTTGCCGTTGCCGAGGATTCTCATCGGCGATCGCGACCTCGCGCTCGATCGCTTATCTACCTTGAATCTTCGATTTACTCCCGTCATGAAAAATCTGTTTCGCGACTATTGCAAGAAGACGAACGTTCTTCCTTTGCCCCGAGGTAAATCGGCTTTCACCGTGATCCGTTACGCGCACGCACGAAACGAATCTCCGGGATCGACGTCTTCTTCGGCAGCGATTTTTCCGTACGCGCTGCTCGTTACAGCCAACGAAAAGCAACGAAAATGGACGTCGCGCGATAGCAGCTACTTCAATTTTTCTTCGCCGGAGGAAAGGAGGTTGCTGCGATCGAGGCAACGTGTATCAACGAGGAAATTAATTAGCGAGGCATTCGCGCCTACTCGCAGAACCGGTTCCGCAATTTCGTCTAGCTTTAAAAAGTTCGTGGCTCGACGACGAGACGCTGCGATACTTTAAGGGGCAAGATCGCGGTTAACGCTCTCGTGTCACTGGGTCAAGGCGTTTTGCCGATCCGGCAAAATTCTTTCTACGGCCGGATCCCGCCGATTTCCCTTTGAAAAACGAAAACAAGGAAGAAAAACCTAATCGAGTAACTCGCGAGGTTCGTTCCGCCAGAGCGCAAGTACCGATCGTTTTGGTTCGTTAACGAAACGCGGTGACGACAGCTCGCGGCTACGTTTCAAAATTCGTCGATTTATCGAGCGATCGAATCGGCCCGCCTCTATCCC
>NT_176923.1:1683-8585 GCF_000188095.3 Bombus impatiens | reverse complement strand
GGCCCGCCTCTATCCCTCTGGTCTCCGTCCAAACGTAACGAGCACGGTATTGCGACGAACGCGTCGTCACGTTCTTATCGGAGAGAGATGCCTATTGAAAAAAAAAAAGAAAACAGCAGCTGCTACGAAAAAAACAACGATTAGATTATTCGTTTGGCGGATAAACGTTGAACGTGTTTGTTACAGCTTTATCGAGAAACAGGATTTTCCATACGCTGATCGAGGAGGAGAACGACGACAACGACGATTTGCCGCCGTGTCTCGCGGAATCTGGCCATTTCGCTCGAGTGGAACGAAAGAAGGTGGTTTTCGACGTTAGGACGCGCGATCGCGATCGTGCGAATCGCCGATGCCGATACCGCCGTCGCGGCTGCTACTCTCGTCTTTGTCGTAGCCGTAATCGTTGTCGTCGACGACGTTGCGAAAGAGACTGTGGGGTCGCCGTAACTACAAATTGCATCGTTACACGCAAATTACGCGATTACGGTACGCGAGTCAACCACTGAGAGACATGGCACATGCGCACCGTGGTAGCGCGTGTGAGAGAAACGGGTTCGACGAAAGGGTGAAACTGAGCAGCTCTCGGAAAGGGAGGCCAACAAAGAGGGCAGGGGAGGAGATAGAGACGCGGAGGAAGAAAAAGAGGATGACAGAGGATGAAACAACCACTGTTTATACTTTCAGATTGTAGCTCGCCGCGGCCCTTGAGAGCTCAAATTGCTCGCGTCATTGAATTTTCATTGCTCCGACTCGTTTGCTGCCATTTCATTCCGTGTACCGGCTTCGGACGACGTTCCTTCGTACGATGCCTGGTAGAAAGTATCCTCGCGAACGGTCTTTAAGATCGCCGGTCTATCATCGATCGTTCGCGCGACTAACCGCTCGATTGCGAGCCGCGCAAAAATGGCGTACCTGCGTCCGGAAAGCGAGGGCCTCGCTGACGGCTGTTCGAAACGAATCGAGATTAGATGGAAACAGGAAGAAAACCAAAGAAGCGGAGAGGAGAGGAGAGGGGAGAAGAGAAGGACGCAGAAGACGCATAAAGGCGGTATTAAAGCAAAGGAAGCGGATAGAGTAGAACGAAGAGAGTGACGGCAAGCGGCGCGGCGTGGCCGGACGATTCGGTCAGTAACGTTTCGAGTCGGCCGCGTAAAATTAACGACATTGTTATAATTAATTAGTCGTCGGACGGAGCGTTGTTCGGCGAGCAGAGTGGTGCGTAGATAGCGCGAGCTTCGTTAGCGAGATAATTGGTCACAGAGGATGCGTTCGGGATGCGTCGCGGTTCGTAATTCTACGCTCGATGCATGCGCTTTGCTCTGCTCCGCTTCGGTCCGCGCTGCGCGCGTACACGCGCATTCCAGCGCCGTGCACTCGCGTTACGCCAAATTCCAACTTTCGATGATCGTCGTAGCGAGTCTACCGTTCGGCACCAGCGAAAGGAAACGAAAAGCGGCGACGAGTTTCCTCGATCGGTCCACCGTCGCGTCTGCCAGGTGGGACGAGATCGCACTCGCGTTCGTCGTCGTTGTTTCGGGAAACAATACGGTCGAGAAGTAAACGCGACTTGCAGGGAAATGAGATTAATAAAGATTAGCAAAGTCGGAATAATATAATATGATCTCGTTAGAGCGATTAGCCCGCGGAACGGGCTGCAGAATGTCTGGCTTCTTCCTGCACGCGGTGGGCTATGCCAAGCATAAGACCGTAAGTCTGTAAGTAACCGTAAGACTCGAAGGGAGAACCAGAGGCCCCCAACATGAAGCCCCTTGCGGGTGTACACCTCAGACCGCGAAACCGGAATTAAATTTCCTTTCCGTCTTTCATCCGCGCTGTGCGGCGGGCTTTCCCTCCGAAATTCCCCCCTCCCACCTCCTCTTCCCAACGTTCTTCGACCTCTTCGCGAACCGCGAAAAACGAGACGATCGTTTGCCAAGCGATCGCTTCTTAATCCGGAAACCGGCGACGGAAATGCTTCGCCAATTTCGTCGACTTTTCCGTTAACGTTAGTCTACTACTACCGAGTCACGTATCGAGTAGAAGAGTTTCGATCAAGTAAAATCGTTAATACCGGATTTTTTAACGAATCGCGAATATCGCGAAACGCTCGAAAAAGCCGGCGTGTCGCTCGAACGAACACGTCGAAAGATCCAAGTTGTTTCACCGAAATCTTTGACGTTACAGCTTCTGTACGTATTAATCGTTTGTAGCAAAGAACGTAAAAAAGATGTAGCCTTTCGGTCTTCCAGGACAAACGCCGAAAGAACGAACGTTGGAGCGTCACGTCCCGCGCGAAAAGCGCGATGATCTCTTTCCTTTTGCCGATCAAATAATTTTACTTTTTGCATACGAAGTTTACTTCGCGAAACGTTAAAAAGATATCATTCGGGTATTTTTCAAGTTTCCTTAACGACGCTAATGCGCCGTGTCAGCCGGCCGGAGGGATCAACGGCTCGGTTTTATATCGATTCAACTTATTCTTACGTTACAGTAACGAAACATTTACGCGTAAATTACAACAAGCGACGATAGTCTTATTCCCCTTCAGAACGATTATCGGACGGGTTCCCTCGGCTTTCTCGTCGTAATCATTCTCGACCTTATACCGGTCATCCTCGTCGTTATCGACATCGTCGTTTGGAACTTTCATCGTTGTCGGAAATACGACCACGTTCGTGAAAATCGCATTCCTGTCGTTCGTTCTCATTCCGCCAGCCACCTACGTTCGAAAGAATTCGAATGGCCAAGCTCCGTTTCTGTCACGATCGCTGTAACGTTACGGAACAATCGGAATTACGTATACGCCACTGCTACTCTGTATTTCTCACCAATTACAAATTGTTTAACTTTTCCCTCCATGTAAGTATCCTATTCCACCGTTATTTGTTACAATTTCCTTAACTCGCGTGGCGTGCAAACGAACGGCATTTCGCGAATATTAATCGACTGAAACTGTACACGCCCGCAATAAGTTGTACTTCGTTACTGCGACGCAAGAATAAGTTGAACGAATCCAAGTGCAAGGCGTTAATCCCGCACGGCCGGCACGGGACGTTAGGATCGTTAAAAAACTCGAAAGATACCTAACCGAAAATTTGTTAACATTGCACGAAGTAAACTTCATACACGAGCCGTATTTAGTTGGATCGTTTGGCGAGGAGAAGGAAAGAGATCACCGCGCACTTCCCAGTGGCTCGTGACGCGACGACGTTCGCTGCTTCGGGTGGCCGGCAGATTGCATTTGTCCCGCTGCAAAACCACGAAAAGACTATGTTTTGCTCGCGTCCTGTGCTACGATCGATTAATATAAGAAGCGTCAACGTTAACGATTTCAGACAAACTACTCGACCTTTCTCGCGCGTTTCTTCGACCGGCGGACGCATTTTCATCCCGCGATATCCATATTTCGTTAAGAGAATTTCAACGTTAATGATCTTAGTCTCGTCGTTTGCCAATTACATATATTTTACAAAACACCGCTTTACGAAGTTAATGAAACGAGTCGATGAAATCTGTCGCTAGCTCCCGCACTGTTCCTACCGCGACAACGGGAACGCGGCACGCTCCTACGATAGTCTCGACTCGGAGTTTCCAACGAGTTAACATGGACTCGCTGAAACCGAGCACCAACCCAACGATGCGCGATCCGATTTTTTCGTCGATCGCTCGTTTCTCCCTCTTCCTGCTAAACCTAATCCCTCGCTGCTCTCGTCGAGCCTGTAACGCGACCCGTTTCAACGTTGCGTCCAATTCGCGATAAACGCGAGGCTCGTCTTAAACGCTGGTTTACTCGCGTGTCGCGAGCAATTACCGCGATCCAGATAACAAGCGTCTTTCGGGAAACGCTCGGTCCGAGGAATCGCGACTTCGTTGACTCGAAATTACGACGTCGATCGCAAGACGAACGGGCTTTCGCGAAGTTCGGTGGCGTGAAACAGGCGACGCGTTTACGTTCTCTTTGCGATCTCGAGTGATTCAAAAGCGAAACGATTCGCTGGAATCGCTCGGTTACGTAAAGGAAATGACTCGATCGAAACGAGCTCGAACTTCGGCCAACAAAAATCAACGTTATCATCGTGACGCGTGAAAAGCACGCGTTATATTCCGGCGTTTGTGTTTCACGGTCTGCAGTGACGCGGCGATTAGCGCCGTCATCGACGGGAAGTCAAAAAACCAAGGACGTTTAGAACGTTGTCGAGCGTGCGCTACCAAATTTATATGGCAGGAACGAAGATTGGTCCGCGTTCGAGTCGTTCGCTCCTCATTATCTCGACGATTACCACGACACGGACGAATTGATTTACCTGTTTTCGACCGCGCTTTCCTGCCTCTTTCGCCGGACTCGTCGAATTCGTCGGTTTTTCTGGATCGCCGTTGTCGTTACCGTTAGATATCTCGCGTTACCTATTGCTTAACGAGTGTATCCCCGTATAGGAAATCTCGCGTCGTTGTCCATTTCCTGCGATCTTCGGCACGTAAAACCCGTATCCTCTTCATTTTTGTTCGAGCTAACGTAACGCGGTAATATCGGCGTTGACCGGGACGAAAGTGACGTTTCCAAGGTAGAGGACGTTAAACGGTATCGTAATTGTCGTTCGCTACAGATGGAAACGCGCCTCGCCGATGCGTTTCGAATCGGCGCGATCGCGTCGCGTCGTTCTCTATTGCTCGACGAGAATCGTTCGTCGTCTCTCGTCCGATCGACCGACCGATCCAACTTTGTCCGATACCACGTGCTTCTCTTCCGTTCGCGCGACCGACCCTCGGTCGACGATAGGTCGCGATTCGTCGAGTCGAACAAACCGAAAGGTCCATCGATCGCGGTCGATTTTAGGAAGGATAGGGTTTTAACCCGGGTATATCGGATTCTTGATCTCTAGCGGAGCACCGATATATAGGCAAGTTTAACGGGCGTTGGTCGGTTAGCGAAATCCGAGATGTAACGGACGCGACGGACAAGGGTGGAACGCGAGCGTCGTAGATCGTGCGATCGCGGAAGAAAGAGCGGAAAGGGTGCGACGATCGCAGAGTTAGCCTGAGAGGTCGAACCGCGAACGACTATTGCGCAATAACCAAAGACGAAGAACCTTGTTCGAGACGCGGTACCGCGAATGGGAGGTTCCCGAGCCGCTGTAATCGGCAGATTAATGTCCGTTCCTCCGACTTAATCTCGGGAAATCCACGGGACGGATTCGTCCGAGGCAGCGAAACGTACGAACCGTTCGAACATCGTCCGTTGTCGAAATCGCCACGGAACACCACGGTCCATCGATTTACGCGTATCCGAACAAAGGGGAAACGTTCTGGCAGTGTTGGGCAGTGAGTGACCGTGCGGCACGACGATCGTTCTCGAAACCGTAGGAGCGGCGAACAGCGGAGGAGAGACGACGATCCGCCGTCGATCTTTCGATCGTTTCGATCGATCGCGTTCAGAGACAGACGCGACAAATTGACGATAATTCGCGACCGTTTGACATCGGTTGACATCGAAATCAATTCGTCGTAATAAAGCGATCGCCGACAATCACCGCGATTACGCCAATGAACGTCTAATGCGGAAGGCATTGCGTCGTGGCGTATCTCGGTCCATCGATGTTTCTATGAATCTCAATAAACAGCGCGATAGTCGATGGCCGGGGCCAATCGCGTGGCCGTTAAATCGTCGCGCGATCGTCCCTCGATGCGTCGATATCTCGTTAATCGGCGGAATGGAATCGAGAGGAGACGAACGATCGACGAAAACTCGAGAAAAACGAGCTTCGAACGTTCGTCGCGCTAACGGAACTCGCGATTAAACGTCGAAACACGTCGCGCTACGCTGCGTAAGGTTCGAAGGCAATCCCGTTCTACCAAAGATTTACGAAAGCTAGAAGCATGTAAAGTGAAAGCAGCGGCGGATCGCTAACGGTGCTCGTTGATATTACGATTGCCGCGCGATTTACGATTGCCGCTCGTAACGGTGCGGATACACTCGGCAGCGTTCGCGCGAATCGAGCGCGAATCGAGCGCGAATCGAGCGCGACCTTGCGACCGTCCAAGTCCCGGGCAGGATCGTTCGAGTCGTCCGAGTTGCGATCGAGCGAAACGATCGGCGGACGCTGTAATTAAACAGCGTGCGGTTGGCTCGTTACCGAAGAAGTACCGGATACGAGTTACGAGTTTGAGAGGTCCACGTCAAGGCCGCGGCTGTTGGCGATCGCGAGGAAGGAGGAGGACCGTTTGCGGACGAATCGAGAGCGAGCACTTAGCTTGCACCGTATCCGGTCCGATCGACTTTGTAACAGTTTGGGAACAAAGGAGGACGCAGGGGTGGAAGCATCGCGAGACGGCGTGGAAATCGCGAAAGGTTGGCCGCGAGATCGACGCCACGGGGAAAATCAGAGGGTGGTAGTGGGTAATTAAGATTACCGCGAATAGAAATTATCGCCGGATTAAGCGCGTTATCGCGCCCCCGCTAACAGCGGCCGGCACCGACCGAGTGCCTAACAATGGTAAATATCGTTAGCGCGACTGTAATTGGAACACCAGGCAGAGGGAGAGGACTGGCCGCTGTAACTCGACCGTTCAATTAACAGACGGACTCTTAACCCGCTCGAATCCTACGTTTCCACGCGTCGAATCTTCGCGCAGCTCGAGCCGGCACAAATTGTTGGAAATTAACGAGCGCGGACAGCCAAAGGGCAGGAGAAAGGGGATAGCTACCAGATGCGCGACAGCTAATCCCCCGAGCATTATTTTTAGTAGCGTTTTAAACGCTAAACGCGTCATCGGGCCCTCCTTTCGCGGCAACCGAGCGACCAACACCGATCGCGCATGCCGAGCCAATTAACGGACCAGTCTTCGAGTCCGATTCGACCGTCGACGTGTGCGCGCCCTGCTTCCATCTCGTCTAGGCGCGATCG
>NT_176923.1:0-1665 GCF_000188095.3 Bombus impatiens | reverse complement strand
GGGGGATTGTAGCGCGCGCGCGCTCCTGTTAACGTCAACGTGCACGGCATTACGATATACCGGAAGGCGAGAGCTCGTTCGACTCTTTAACCTCGCAATCGGTAGCCGATACGACGTTCGATAGTCGTGCCGAGGATCGGACAAACGTCCGTAACGCTTTGACGCTTTACACCTGTCGCCGATAACTTTCCAACGATCCGATCGTTCGCAGAGGCACGACGTCGACGAAGAAGGCGAGCAGCCGCCGTGCCACCGGCAGCGGAGCGACACCGGCAGCGGAGCGACGTCGCGTGACTGCGCTTTTCGTACTCGTCGCACGCGAAACACGCGACCTTCGGCGTTGCCAGCGATCGGCTTCGGTCGTTGTCTCTTTGCGTCGATCCGTCGTATCGATCGTCGGACGATCGTCGTCGATGGGGCTGGTTCGATACGAGGAAACGATCTGGTGGAAGATTATTTCCAAACTGGTTCTCGGCCGTTCTCGGAACGATACTTTCCAAGAGACAGGCACCGCGTCACCGTAAAGAGACTCGTAAACGCGTCATCGTGACTAATTTTTTCCTCGGTTTACGATGTAAATAAGTTAAACTCGAACAGCTACGACGTTTCGTTGGCGGCGAGCGAACGAGATGCGGCACGACGTGGCGATAGTGCTCGCGTTCCTAGAATACGAAAGCGCAAACTTACGTCCGTAGGAGCGAGAGAGACGCGAACGAATCGAGGGACGCGAATTTTAACGAGAGTTTGGTAGTCGCGTCGACGCGATCTCGCGTATCTCTGCTCGGTTCGTTCGTTTCCGCGTCCACGTTTACGCGTATTCGCGCTTAGGCCTTTCTCAGGCTCTGCGAACTTTGGCGCGATCCGTCGATCCTAAAACCCAACGAGGCGTGATAGTTTCGGTAACTGGTAAAAGGGATACCTACGCTCGCACCCTGATCATCCCGAGCCCTCGTACCTCGCAACCAGGTGTCACGCACTTGTTCCCCGAGTGCGTTGAGAAAACAGAGACGTCCATCTTCGCCAATTTTCGACTCGTAGGAACGCGTTAAATCACTCGCACGAGTAGAAATTACCCCGATAGAGGTAATAGACGGAAATAGGGGCGAACGAAATGCGACGCGATCCGACGAGACGAGACGAGACGAGACGGTCGGTCGGAGCTAAACCCGTGGGGAGGAAGCGTAACTTCTGATTTCCGAGACAGTGCCATACATTTCGATTAACCCTCGTCCATCCGTTCCGTCGAATCGAACGCGATATTTCTCTTCGACGGACCTTTTTACAGACGAAACACCGACGCGAGTCGTCCGAATCAATCCGGATCGCGCGACGAACGTCGTGATCGAAGAGCGCGAAACGCTGATTCGGGAAAGCATGCCGCAACCGATCGTCGAATTACCGAGAAACAACGAAACGAACCTTCTGCCTATGCCTCTGTTTCATCTCTCCCGTCGCAAGCTCTCGTTCCTTCTTCTCTCTCTCCCCCCCCCCCTCTCTGTCTCCTTCTCGTACTCCCTTGCGAGCCGAGGTCGGTTCCTCCTGCCGCGTTTCCTCGGCCCTATTACATCGTTATTAGGCTCGTAACATGCGCGTAAGCGTGTCCAGTGTCCAGGGAACACCCTACCGAGTTATTAATGGCGAGTCTTTGTTTTTTCGTAGTCGGTG
>NT_176922.1:213901-216272 GCF_000188095.3 Bombus impatiens | reverse complement strand
CTCCCTTTCCGCTTGTACCACCAGTTACCAACCACCCTGTATAAATTTCGCCCCTTCAGTATTATGATAAGCACATTGCCACGAATATTTTTATATCTTTGCTTATTGTGTGCATCCAATATGTTCTTACGCATTTCCATTTTCTACAAACGCTTAAAACACTTCAAAAATTAAAAGAAAAGACGACCCAACGAAATTAATATACCAACCCTTAATAGAAATCTTTTTCATCCTGTAAATATTATAACAAACACTTTGCCATCGATATTTTATATATTTCTGCGCATTATTCATATTTTTTACATCTTTACACATCAAATTAAAGCTTCAAGTATTTCAAATGTTTCGAAAGAAGAAAAGACCAATACACCTCTTAAAACACTCAAGAAATTAGAAAAGAAAGAGATTCAACGAAATTAATATATCAACCCCTAATATAATAGAAATTTCTTGCATCCCCTAAATATTATAACAAACACTTTGCTATCGACATTTTATATATTTCTGCCCATTATTCAAATCTTTTATATTTTTACGCGTCAAATTAAAGATTCAAATATTTCAAACGTTTCAAAAGAAAAAAAGACCGATACACCAACTGCTAATACGTTCCTTAATTTTGAATAGCGCGTAACAACGAAACAAGATGTCAATCGAATGATAACGAAGAGGCAGGCCCGTCAACACGGGACGCCAATAAACGTCGACAACGAGGAGCTATTAGTTCGTACAGAAAAAAAACAGACGTGATGCAACGGGCAAATAAACAGTCCTAATTACGAGAAACTCTCCAAATTCCAACCGATAGCAATTAGCGAGCCAAGACTGACCATGCACAACCATAGGGACTACTCGTTAACACACGGATCGATCCTTCGAATTAATCGCGACGAATAAACCCCGTCGTGGATTTACAAATAAACTCCGCCCATTTTTAATTAACCACAGGATGATAAATTTAGGATGGATCAATGACTTGAGCAATTCGATATACGTATTTCTATAATAAAATAAAATATTTTTATGATAATAATGATAGTTTATATTTCGGGAGAAATTATTAGACCGGCGATTTTTATTCAAATTCATACTTTTGAGAACATAATTAAGAAAATAGAACTTAGATAGAAAATTACTTTACGTATCGAGTATTATAAATAGAATGCACTATATATTCTGGATATTTTATATATTTTTTCATATTATACAGGGTGGTTGGTAACTGGTGGTACAAGCGGAAAGGGGGTGATTCTACGCGAAAAAAGAAGTCGAAAATATAGAATAAAAATTTTTCGTTTGAGGCTTTGTTTTCGAGAAAATCGACTTTGAATTTTCGCTCGGTACGCGTGCACTTTATCACGTCTCGTTATAACGGATCTCACCGTAGATCGTTGTCTCGATGGAAAAATTAAAAAAAAAATTTTTATTCTATTCTATATTTTCGACTTCCTTTTTCGCGTAGAATCACCCCCTTTCCGCGTGTACCACCACCCTGTATATATCGGGTTAGCACTGGGAGTAGGGTTGTGGGCGTCAAATGAATCTTCACGGGAATTAGCCATTGATGCGATACAACACAGGTGTAGTTTATTACAATAATGGCGTTGTTACAGTCTTGACAATTAATCACGGCGATTAGGCACTCGCGACGCTAGTGGCAATGGCCTCAGACTCGATAACGAATTCGCGGTCAACAGGATGGTAGATGTACGTTCTCACAAAATCTAAGTCTGACTCTTTGTTAGCAAAACGTGAAATAATCACTGATCGTAAAGACGTTACTCTTTTAGTCGATGAATTTGCAAGAGAGAATGACTTTCCGTCGCGATGATGCTCCAGAGGAAAAGTATGATGGGGACGAGAGAATGACTCTCCGTCGCGATGATGCTGCAGAGGAAAAGTATGATGGGGTGTGTCTAAGGACACGAGATCATCGGATTCGTCGGGGATAGCCTTCGTTCAGAAAGTGAGGGAAATTGACGTTGTTGTTAATTGGTCAATTTCCACGTTGGTAACTAGAAAAGGATGCTAGCCGCCCTTGGGGGAAAGTTGCTAGCGGAAGCGTTGTTCGTGAGAAAAATAGATTTCTCCGATTTTCCCATAGTTGGAACAACGACTGTTTGTCCGTTTGAAGAACATTAATTAACAAAATCCTAAGGTTTATAGCGTGTCCTCAGGCTAGCTGAACTTGTGCTGTGTAGGTGCATCGACATCTAGTAATCATTTTGCCCGAAGGAACCATTGGAATGTTTTACTGTCAAGTACCTCTACGGGTATTTCTTTTAATGAGGGCCATACTACCACTCCGCACCTTTGCTAGACGACGCGCCCGCCCCGTTGACCGCGGCTACGTTCGGCGCCTGATGGTCGC
>NT_176922.1:203189-213344 GCF_000188095.3 Bombus impatiens | reverse complement strand
AACTTCACTTCTTCTACATCGTTGGAAAAGTCAACTACTAAATCTAACGCTAATGCCTATCGGGGCAGTCTAAGCATAACGCGAGAGTCGGTCTCGGTATTGTCGAGCATACATTTCCTCTCCTAAGTATCTTATAGTGCTATGTCCGCTAATATATTAAATCCAATTATAAGAGCCCTGCTCTAACGTACCTATCTATCTTATCTTCGTGCGATAAGTGATTATCTATCTATCTATGCTCATCAGTGTAATCTAAGTGTTGGAAATATATAATTTATAATTCTGTGAATCACAGTGTTATACAAACTCAATCACCCCTATTATCTCAACGGAAATCAGGGGATCGATCAAGTCGTGGTGTCGATTGTTATAATCGTAACGGGAATTTACGACTCCCGTTGACGTCTCTCCTAGCGACTACGTCTCCCCGCGATTGGTCGAATAAACAGAACCGTTGGATTGTTTACTGTCGAGTACCTCTACAGATATTTCTTTTAATGAGGGCTATATTATTACTCCATACCTTTGTTAGACAAAGGGTTCGTCTCGTTGACCGCGGCTATGTTCGGCGATTGATTGTCGCCTTGAGCCCAAGCTAATTGTCACAAATCTCAAATAAATACAATTGTTTAATTACGGCTATAGACTATAATACATAATAATATAGACTTTAAATACAATTTTACGGATTTTCCCGAAGTCCCAAAGGGAAGGCTCCGGTGTCCTTTTATCTCCGATATATACATTCTGTGCAAATTTATACTTTGCCTACAAATGAATAAAAATTAGCGATAATACGGGATTGATTGACAGTGTATCGAGGTCTAAAACTGTAAAAAATGTCCTTGTAAGAAATAGAGAATTTGGCTTATCGTGTTCTTTCCTGTAATCTTCAAGCGGATTAATCCTAAATGCACACGAGTGACGTTGTACCGCGCGATTCAGCTACGACCATATGTCTTTCTTTGTTTTCCTATTGAAAACAACGCAACAGACATACGATCGCAACGTTACTTTGTTTATTTATCAAGGTACGATGCAGTATTCATTCCTCAAAATAGTCGCTTTGACATTTGTAACATTCTATTCTGTGAAAACCAGATTTTTTACACAGATTTAAAAATTTCTTTTATTTTCTGGTTGTTCTAACAAAAAAGACCGAATGCGCATCCATTTTTTATAAAAAGAATTCTGTTTTGACACGTTCAATTTTTTCCGTTTTCCAACTGTACTTCGTGTATCAATCTCGTATTGATACAATAACTATAGACAGTTTTTTCATATTTCTACGGATAAACTGCGAACAATAACCAACTAAAAATCTACGATTTACTTGATTTCATTAAATCAAATTTCTGAATTAAGCTACATCTTTAAAATCAAGAAAACTACACTCTTAGCATATAGGAAATCTCTTGTACCCACTAAAAGCCCCTTGTCATTAAAATATCGTCTGGATGAAATTACATTATCTTCAAAGAAGAAAAGTACATAACTTTATACAAAAATCCAACATTCCCAATTACTACCAATATTGCAAAAATTTCGGAGAATCGCGATAACCCTCTGCATCCACTAAGACGGGTTCGTCATAAATATGCTTCAAACGTATCCTGACAAGAGCTTTTCCTCTTGAAGGAATCGCATCCCGTTAAAGTTCGGCAGAATCTTTCAAGGAAGGAAATCGTTTTTCCTTTGCTCTCGGTATGAGACTTTTAGCTGGCAAAGGACCCAAAAGGATGATGATAAGTATCCTGAACTGTTTCATTATCCATCAGAGTAAGCGCGCGTGGCTTAATGAAACCGTAAAACGACACCTCTGGAAGATTAGTCACTGTGAGGCGGAGCGTGCGGTGCAACTAGTACAGTCCGTTTCCTGCCGCTATTTATTCACATGCCAGGCCGCACACGTATTCCACCATAGCAGGTAGTTGATGGCCGACTGAATCCTCCGCTACACGGACAACGGTTTCCCATTTGGCACCGTGAAACTGATCCAGCGTGGCTGCCGGTTCTCCCTGCTGAATTTTTCACCCAATAAATCCGCCGTTGGCGCCGCGTTTCGCGCAAGAACGACGAATAAGTAATGACGTTCGAGGCAAAAAGAAGATGCGAAGCAAGGAAAGGAAAAGGGACGAGAGGAGCCGTCCGTTGTACTCCTACCTATCGCTTTTTAGCAAATTGAAAGTTTAATCACATTAACGTTCAAAGGGTCAGGACTTCGTCAAATCGATCGAGGAAAGGCTTGAATTTTGTTCGAACGCATTTTGCGCGAAGAATCGAACGTACACAGGGTCACGAAGTTACTCGAACAATCGTAAACAGCTTTTAAAAATATATCGCGTGTGTTGTACGAAAGATTTTCACATTTCGTTGATGTTACGAGTGCTGATTATCATGATTGTGTTGGCAAAATTAGAATAGAAGATGTATATAGGGATAACAAGATATTTAGTACAAGCATACACAGTTGGCGATGAGATCCAGTTCAACGTGTGTACTTATAAATCTGAATCAAATCCAACAGCCAGTCAGCACTTGATTGGATTGGAATACTGCTCATAACATATAATGGTTCATTCATTGTACTTGCGAAGTATTCGATCTTCGCAAGCTGTTTTCGAGCCCTAGACCGAGTACTTGCAAGTTTCGAAAATCTACTTACAAGTACTTAGATAGTAGAACGAATCCGATAATCTTACGAGTATTAATGGAGTCTTGAGAGTCAGAAAAGCACTGTATATCCTATAAATCGCATTTTATTGCTTGCGCGTGCAATTATTTGGAAATAACGTTTGATTTACAATATTATATGGTGGTTTGCATAGAGATTTGAATATGGCTTGCATCTGGGTTGTTTCGATGATACTGAATTGGTCAAACTTACGCTATCGACGCGACGACATGTCGCCAGCATATATATATCGTATTGCTTCTCCCATTGTTTTCGGTTATGTTTTAACCATCTATCGAAGGTAAGTTATATACGTCATACATGCTGATATATGGTTTGAAAACTCTTTCTACGTTGGTCATTGTTGGTATTCCCATTGTTCGTTGCGTTTCAATAAATTATAGTTTGGAAAAAGTGTGATAGTTTTTGAGACATCCCAAAGATAATATTCGATTAAAAAATAAACACTAAAAGCAACAGTTAGATACAAAGAAATGAAACGAATTAAAGTCAAATCTCATTGTAGTTCTGATGAAATAAGTCAAATATTAGGTTATCCCATAAGTTCGTGCCGTTTTTCGAACGGTTATATATGTTATTTTTTTTAAACACTTATGAATCGTTGTCTTAGGTATTTTCAGAACATTTGATATCTCTCGAACTGTCAAACTTCGTGATTTTTCAACAAGATCCCGAATTTTATCTTCGTCTGTCTGAGGAGGACGCCCGGAGCGTTCCTCGTCTTCTAAACAGAAATTCCCAGCTCTTGGAACCACTTCCTACAGGTGCGAGATGAAAGCGCATTTTCTCCGTAAACAGCACATATGTTTTTCGTGGCAATTGTTACAGAACTTCCTTTCCGAAATTCATGTAGTATCGGGGAGAAGGGCCTAAGAAACGTCGAGCTAACTACAATGTCGCGTATGTCGCGAGAGCCGAGGCGTTTGTTTTCGATCGCGTAGTTTTGGAAAGGGGAGGCCTACGTGATCTTGGCCACGAGCGGTTGCCAAGCGACGGGAAAAAAGGAATCAACAAACGGAGTTTGCGAGTGGCGTTGCCGAGAGAGTGTTGATTGCATTTTGTGAAAGTCGAGTCGTTATCTAATTATTTAGTTGTGCTGTTTTCTGTACGTTTGGTGTGAATAGTTCAGGTTGGACAACAATCGTCTTTTTCTGTCCGATTAACATCTGTATCATCCATTCCTTGTAAATATATTATATCACGATATTACATTCATATAACATGAGATGTCGAAAATGGATACGCATTTCACTCACGATTTTTTACTGTTAGAAGTCACTGTGTTCACTATATTACGATCTTATACCCACGAAAATCTGCTCTAGCCTGTTCTCGATCAGCTAAGCTCAAGTGCATTGGTCCCTTATCGTCGTATGTTTATAAATCGACACATGAAATGTATACACAAAAGTCGGCACGAACTTATGGGATGACCCAATACATAAATTATTCGTGAATTAATCGGGGGCATTCTAATAATTGGCTTGAATTATATACATATGTAGAATGTGAATGTTTTAATGGTGACGATGAGCGATAACTGGTATATATCGAACAGCTTATTGACATTAAAACAAAGCTTCTATTGATGGATAGAAACAAACGTGTTAATAATTTCATAAATGATGTAGTGGCGATAATACCTAGACCCATATTTGCTTAAATAGTTTTTCATTTTAACGTTTAAGAAGTAATAATTATTGTTGGATCATTTTATGTATTATTTGTATGACTACTTGTATTTGTATGACACCATACTTTGATACTAATTTTTTTTATGCGAAATAACTTAGAAAATTCTAATGAGACATTGGCAGCTGCTAAATTTTTTAAAATAAACCAATCTTTTTCGAGAATTATAAAACTGAACGTATAATTTCAACAATCTATTCGAATGACTGATGAAACTACAAACAGACAATTAAAAAGGACTAACGGAGAGAAACTAATTAAAATTTATCTCGTAGAATTTCATACACCGTTCCATACTATGTCGAATTATGCTTTAGATAAATTCCAGATTGTCGCTAAATCCATGTATAGAACATTCTGCAGAAGGGGATTAAATTTGTGGAAAGAAATAGACGTTCAAGTAGGCCAAAATTTGGAAAATACCGTGCAAAGATGGAAATCTTCGTGTTCACGCGTTCGTAATTTTCTTTCATACCAGTTTGCAGAACGATGTGTACTGTACAAATACGTATACTGCTAGCGAGAGATCTTTAGGAAGCATGTTTGAATCAAGTCTGTCACCGAGAATTAAATCTGTTTAGACGGCGCCGCGGATTCCAATTTCCAGTGAAATTAAACTCCCGGATGAAATTTTCCAAATGAAGTGGTCGTGCGCCACAACAACCTCAAATTCATCTAGTCAGCAAGAAAATTAGAAATACACACCTTCCTTTTTTCCAATAAAATTCTACTCTTTGATCCATTGCATCGTTTAAAAAAAGAAAAGCAAGAATAGTTTTCTGTTTTTGATAATATTTTACGGTCTAATTCGTTGTATCTCCGAAAGGGAAAAGAGAATGCTTTGAAATTCTAAGGTAAGATATTTTCTATAATATTTTTCTTTAATATTTTTCTATAATTTCTATAATTTTTTAATATTTTTTATAATATTTATACTATATAATACTTTATTTCGTTGCATCGTCGAACGAAAAAGGCAAATATCTTAAAATTTTTTGATCCATTGTATCATTTAAAAAAAGATTTGCAAAAGTAGTTTTCTTTTTCAAATGATATTTTACCGCTTAATCCGTTGTATCGTCAAAAACAGGAGAAAAATGTCTTGAAATTGTAGGGTAAGGTATTCTATTTAAAAAATTCGATGTATTTTCTATGAAATTTGTGCAATTTCGACGTCAGCCAAATTGAAATGTTCCTGAGTCGCGAATACTGGCCAATGATGGTGAGAACCTCTAAGAGGATAAGCAACTCGAGCTGTTACTTTCTCGTTGTCTTTTTATGATAGAACGAAATGGACGGCTCGTAATACAAGACAAGCCGATTGATACACTCTTCTCTGTCCTGGTCGTTCGATGCACGCGAGAAACCATTTTGATCCGGCATCGGTTTTGATCGGTTAGTTGAAATTTTTTTCCCGTGAATTTCCTGTCCGGCTCGTTCTCCTTGCTCGATCCTATCCTGCAATCGTTTCGACCTAATACTTTGGAAAACGTCGATGTATCAAAAATTGAGTATAAATCTGTCGTGGCATTTGAACTATTGATAACCAATATAGGTAACAAGCAGTATAGTAGAAGAAGATAAATCCTGAGATGAAAAAAGAAGCGAATAATGAAAGATGGAGATAAGCGGAAATGGTTCAGGAAGTAATATACAAATACAGAATATGACAGAATGAGTCGCAGAAACCTGACAGAAGAAAGTTGTTCTACATGCATAAATCAAAAGTGTCACAATTCAAAATATCACTGTGCTGTGTTAGAAGAAGAATAAAACTGTCAAGAGCTAAGAGTGGAAAATTACGAAAATAATAAAAGAACAGTGATATTTCACATTAACATATTGTTTTCAAGATAAATGTAAGATTGTAAGTAGTTTTTCGCTTCTCCTGAAAAACTTGTTTGAGTGGTATAATTTTTTAAATGCATTTCCGATATCTTAAAAGATGAGTACACACTAAATACTATATTAATAAACTACAATTAAACCAATACTATACTAATAAAATATATCAATAAAACATTTTAATTATCGAGTGTCACTTTTGAAATATACGCGCGATATCTTTAAAAAATGTTAAACGAAACATTTTAATTAATGAGGATACAAACGAACGCGAAGCGCGTACTTTTGGAGAACGCGGGAAATTCAAATTAATCTCGATAAATAGTAGAACGCAGCGAAGCTGACATCTGCGCGACCGATTTTTCCCAGTTCGATTCGGTAATACGAATCCACGGATCGCGGCTGAAAGCGTCAACGGCACTCGTTCCAGTATTCGACGTGACGAAGGAAGGTTTTCCAAGCCGCACGAACTTTTGCCGTACAGTGCAGCCATTGGCATAGTTCTATCGTATTACCGCGACCACGAAAGAGCACTCAGGCCGCGTTGCTCGTTTGAACAGCGACGGGGATCGACCAGCTTAGAAAACCGACTACGTATTACGTTGCACCGCTTATTATAACGGATATCTGCGGCGAAGAATGATGTGTGTCCTCGGTCTTCGTCCTTTGTTTGCCCCTGCGAATCGATGCGAACGCCACCTTCCTCTTTACGACGACGACGATAACACGAGTTAGCTGCAGCTTTGCTAAACGTTTCGGCACAGTGAATTATGAAAGAACGCGGGTCTCGACGGCAAAGGGCAGTTAAAGTATTTAAAGCGAAAGGTCTATCGACATTCAAAGGACGTTACTTTCGAGTTACACTACGCCATGTACACTCCCGTTTATAAATATTAGAACACTTAAGAGAAATAAGATAAATCCAAAAAATCATTAACATCTCGTGTTTGTTACAAAGTTATACAGACAGTAGGAAGATTGTCCGTGTTGTCTGAGAAAATTTATATTAAATTCTCTATATAAAATTTGTATTACATTCATTGTTAACACTATAAAAACGTAGAGTTTTTAAATTAAATTATATAAATAGAGATAAAGATGTTCGCTGAGTAAATGAATATCCAGTCTGTAGAATTATTTCTTTTACGATATTAATACTTGTATAGGGTACAAAAAAGGTTATTAATAGATTTTATGTAATCGTTAATTACAATTTACAATACGAGTTAATTCGTTAGGTTTCGTATAAAACTAGCAACACAGGTATCTATGTATATATGTACGTTGCATAACGAGAATCAAGCTCAGGAAGTTAGAAAGGATTAAGTGTATACGTACTTTTCTGTGTTCGAGAGGAACGCTAACGGTTATGGTCGAAGGAGGTTCTTTTTTTAGATTGAAGATCGAAGAATGAAGCGGTGAGAAAACAGAGAGCAGGAAAGTAGAATGAAGAAATAGGAGATGAAGTTATCGAGAAAATGGAGAAGCGAAGATTGGGAAATAATAAGTGGAAAGGGTGGTAGAATGGCAGGTGGAAATGGAAGAAATGAAAGTCCGAGGATGGAGAAAATTGGAAAGTGAATGGTTGGTGGACGTGAAAAATAGGAAATGGGCTAGAGAAAAATGAAAATTGAATATCACGACGATAAAGAAGAAACCGTTTTTGATATTAAAGGTCTTATGGTTTCCTTTACTTTCGTCATACGTTCAACATGACGTAATGGCAATTCTTTTTTACAGCTAACTGCAGAAGTTTCGATCGAATAACAAAGTTACCGAAACCATGCAATGCATCGATTCTTTTTCTTTTCCTTTTTTTTCTTTTTTGCTGTGTCGTGAATGAATAAAATAATCTCATTTACCGTTGATAACGAAGCGATTCTGTTGCTTTAAACGGCAGAAAGAACAGAAAGTTGGTTAAGTCTACGACGAGGAAAATACGTTTATTTGAAAGCAAAACGTGCACAATGCACTCTGTTGACAATGCAGTATAGCGATTCCATTCGGCATCTTCATGAAAAAAATCAATAGGTTTAAAAAAAATAGTTCCGTAAACACGATGGAGAAATGGGAAATATTATTTCCTTGGAACTCTGGAAAAGTCCGTACTTTGTTGCACTTTAATACAAATTAACGATCGACATTGAAGATCACATAAATACAAATTTTAGTAATACGAAGAGGTGCTTTATTTGTGATCAACTGCCGCATACCGTTTCTATAAATCGTACAAAATATTTTATATCAAAAATATAATATTATTTTTAGAATTTCTAGAACGAACGAGTTCATAATAAAAGAATACTTTATTCCATAAAACATTGATCTCGATGCAATAAAACAAAATTGTAACGACAACTTACTAATCATAGGATTATTTTCCTTATTTTCAATAAGTATAACTAATCTATTTTATATATTTATTTCTAACCAATTTTTATCATACCGTATCTTGAAGCTCGTTCTTGTATAGAAATCGACAAAGATAATTTTATATTCGCGTGACACACAGTATCAAACCCACGATAAAGTGTGCATGATAAAAACATTTACAAGAAATTTCTCCAAAACAAATAGCGTATGAATGTTTTCGCAAAAATCTGCATAATCAAAGGAAGAAAAAGAAAATGCAATAATCCAAAAACCAATCATCGTAGGTAGAGCAAAGTCGCAAGCGTAAAATTCCATTTACGAAAACGTCCCGCCCAGAAGCAGAAGAAAAACGACTTCAAAGAACGAGGCAAGAGATCTGTTGGTCCATGAGTGTGCTACGGTCGGCGATTCCTCTCGTTCCACGCGCACCACGGCCGACATTTTCGTTTATACTTAACTCCGAATTTTATATGGTGGCGAGCGTACGCTCCTCCTCGACCGTATGGACCCAGAAAAGGCTCGTCGTCGAGTTCAAAGCCGCGAAGGGGAAGTTCCTCGCGGCGCGGCACGGCGTGCTGTATAAAACTTTGCAGCAACCTGAAACGGTGCAGCTCTGCGTGACGTGGAACCGTTTGACACCCGCGACGAAACTGAGATAAAGTTGTAACCAGCCGCGAAACTCTCGAAACGCTTCTCCTCTCGCGCTTCAGCAACAACAGAATTATTTGAAATAGTCAAACTGCTCAAATTGAAAACATCTTTAGAATAGAAATTCTAATATGTGATCTCTTGGAACCCTGTTATTTTCAAACTAAATTAATTTTATCATTATTATTATTTGTTTATTATAGCGAGGCTTAAAGTCCGGTACAATTGCTGTTACACATTTAATATAATTTTGACTGCTTTTTATATTTACCTGAACTATGTCAAGTCATGCATTAGGTCATGAATTCGGTACTAAGTTACTGTGGTATAGTATAATATAGTATAAGTTAATTCAATTAAACATTACTATTATTAAACTTTATTTCTTTCCATCAATGACATCTTGAACGTCTCTCTTTTTATCTTTGAATAATGCAAGTCATAATAGTAGAAAAGAGCTATTATAATGGTCAACGATACACTGGTCATTTCACATTGTTATAATCATGCTGTAAATTTTTGTGTTCGTTTATAGGAAACACGATGCAAACATATATCAAATATCCAAGGTATAATAGCCATTACGGTATTTAATACGTAAGACAATTTTTACCTAGTTTCCATCCATCTAATTACCTCCATAAAAATATGCATTTGCATAAACATCCGTAAACTATGAACTAACAGTCACCAAACTGCTTGTTACTCGTTACATTCAATTATTCTTCTACATACACAACCAAATGTCGCAAACCATGCAAATAGGTTCCCTTACAATTTTGCAACAACCTGAAACTGTACGTAACGTGAAAACCGTTTGACACCCGCAACTAAACCGAGATAAAGTTGTAATCCAGCACGCGAGCTTCTCGCTCGAAACGCTTCTTCAACGATAACGGGAC
>NT_176922.1:195726-202373 GCF_000188095.3 Bombus impatiens | reverse complement strand
AGAGAGAGAAGAGGTCGTAACCCTAACGCGATTTACGACGAGACTTCCTCTAAACGTATGCTTGGAATTATCGTCCCTTTTGAGCCGCTGCAGCTTCTTTTCATTGTTCCTAGTCAGAACCAAACCACAGTTAAATTGTCGAACATTAAAGAGCGATTGTTATTGCAGAGGTTAGTAATTGACGTTTGATTAAACTGCTCCGAGTAATTGAGGTTGTACACGTTAAATGAAAGATCGATCGGGGTTTTGGTTTTAGTTAGTTGGTATAGGCGAGACACGAGGCTGGGATTAAATGGTTTTTGCAGTATCGATAGGATGAGAATGATGAATTGCTCGTTTTCGAGTTTGGAATGTGTTTGTTTCTCCTGCATGGAGGAGATTTTATTTATGGCATTGTTACCTTGTATTTTGTGTTAATATAGCGATCGAGGTAAAAGAGAGTGGAGCGAATGGTGGAAAGTTTTTAATGTCGGTCAATTTTCGAAGAAATTATCGTGGACAGCGGAAGCTACCGAGGATAAAAGTTTCATCGAGTAAACAGACACGTTCTTTGAATATGAAAATGTGAGATTAACTATCGTTTTGTTGTATCGTAGTTTCTTTTGCATATAGTATGACATAGTTTTTAAAATACTGCCACTTTGTCGCAGCAACAATGAACAACTTGATATATAGTTTTAATGATAAATATCGATAACGTGTATAATAATGTAAGTCGTATGTAATGATTCGTTAGAAGAATAACAAAGGGGAAAACGAGTTTGAAGCAGAAAATTATTGACAATCAAAGAGTATAATTTTGATAGTAATCTTCGGGTCTTGGGAATCCCCAACGAAATATTATTTTTATATATTATTCAACGTTTAAAAAGGATAATTCCAAACTCTGCTAAAATTCCCAACAAAAGAATATTTACTCCGTCATTTTCGTATGTAAAATGTACGTACTTATAGTTTTGCTATTTCTGAATTGAATTTCTTTAAGTGTCAGTTTTGAAAGACGAAACAGGTTCTTAAATTTCCAACTAATTTTCGCGTTATTTATGCCTTTTATTGAAGCGCATTACATCATAGTCGAGCCTCATGGTGAAGCGAAATAAATTTTAATGGTACGTAAACGTAGATCGTAAACTAGAATCTTGCTGAAAGCGGGCGTGTAACGACGTTCGATTATAATCGAATATCCTCTTAAAGTAAAAGTTAAGAGCCGCGAAATAGACAGGAAGCGGAGGAATCGCGGAAAGTTTCTTGCTGTCATAGTTATCGTGATATAGTTTTGCGAAGTTTTGTGTATCGGGGAATTTCAACCGCAGACGGCACTTATGAAAAATGAACCTCTGGTGAAACTGAAGCGTGTTCTCGCTCGTTATAACCGCGCTTGTTAGCGGCGACGAATCAAGCTATTGCGACGCATCTTTGACGAGTTTCGACGACGCAAACAGAGGCTCGAGTTCGATGAAAGTTTCAACGTGCTTTGTGCCGTTTCCTCCGATGACTTCACGGCGATTCGATTCCGGAAGTTGCGCAAAGGAATCCCTGGTAACGAGATAACGTGCTCAAAAACGCGTAAAACTCTTGCTGTCTTTGAATAGGAAGAAAATTCTATTTGTTCAAAGTACAGTTTGCAAAGAAAAAAATTTCTATGAGAATGCGAAAGATAATAAGTAAATTGAAAGTTTTATCGAAGTAGTTGATGAATGTATTGGGAAATATAAGGTTTATTTAACATATTTGTTGCAGTACATTAGAAATAATTGCATTGTTGATTAAACATATTATCTTAAATGTTCTACATTTATATGAATCAGATATTAATAATTGTAATTTATAATTACATAAAATTAAAATATCGTATAATACTTGATTTATGTATACCTTGATATTTCCCAGAAATATCGATAATCGTAAATTAATACGTGTATTTAGCGTTTTAATGGAATTTATATATACGTATACCTGTCATTATATAATCTGTATAATTATTATGGAAAGAAAATTATTAATTAAATCTTATTTAAAATATGAATTAGTAAACAAGAGAAATAAAGCTCATCGTGGAAAAAACCGAATTTAAATCGGAGTATTCTATATACGAGTAATGTTTATCATTCTATACTTTGAATTTCTAAGATAAAAGCAAGCAGTACCGAACTGTATGCTACCAAAATCAACAATTACAATCGTTGCAAATAGTCCTAATATAAAAGCAATTAATACTAATAAATCAAAAAGGAATTTTCTTTTAAATCTATCCAATATACATTAATAAATGTAATAAGCTTTTCACGTTAATATTTTTTAATTTCATATGTAATCACAATATTACTTATGAACGTGTAATTTTAATGCTGAAAGAGCTTCCTGCAAAAGAATATCACGGCGCTTACCTAAAATCCGCCATATTTTGATCACCGATAATCATCGATTCGAACGCGGATCATCTTTCATTAAACTCATAAAACGCGAACAGAAGCATAGAGAAAACGAGGAACAAAGAGTTGCAGAGGAGCTGTTCGACTTAATTTCGCCCGGTGCGGTGGCCCGGCACGAATTCCCTGAAGCCAGGCAAAGTTTATTATTCCCGGCGGCAAAGGCCTTTAAGCCTTTTACATCGGTACTCGAGGAGTCGGCGTAACAAACGAGCACGAGAGGTCGTCGGACAGTGGCGTCCCGAAAAAAGAAAGCGTACATACGCGGCAGCAGCGGCTTTATTTTTGCCGGTTCATACATATATCGTTCGGACTCTTTTCACTCGTCCCGTGCGTCCACCCGGACAAATAGACCGGCATTAATTTCCACCAAATGAGAAAACTTCGCCGAATTAGTAACCGTGCCGCGCCACTCACGGTCTTTGTATATTTACGCGACGTGTTTTTACGAACTGTGAGAAAAGACTTCTCACGCTTGTTTTTCAAACGTAACGGCCGTGTTTGGAATATGTACGAGTCGCTGTCACTTGAACGAAGAAACAAGTTTAAAGAAACTACTGCTAGAAAAAATTGACCACTTATTTGTAAATTATGTAAGTCCATGAAGAATTGTGTGTAGAAAAGGACAAAAATTCCCAAACGCAGGGCAACGCATAGCATTCCAAGCAAGCTCAAGATGATCCTAAATAAGAAGGAAGGAATAAAACGGCTCTTACAGTTTCTAAAAAGCACAAACTTTTTCCAACTAATCTGGCCTCAGAAAAGACGCGACATTTACTATGTCACGTAAAATAACACAAAAGAACAACCAAAAAAAAAAAAAAAAATAGAAAAAAGAAACTTTATTTTCTTCTAACACAATTCACAATTTTTACTTCCGAGCTCTAGGCGTAATTTTTTAAGACTGACTCTTACGACTCGACTTCCGATCGGATTCGGTTATTTGTCTTTTGTCACCCCTTAATATCCCCGCTATCCTGGAGTTTGTTAGGCATCCGCGATCGCAGCCACGCACGCCTTCTCGAATATTCGGCGGAAGAATCGTTGGGATATCGATGGCTCATTAGGCACTTCGGCGATATATATCGTCGCCGAGTGCCGCCACATTTTTATCTCCGATTTTAAAGTGAGCCGGTCGTGACAGCGGCCTGATCTCTGATGTGAATTGACATTACAACTACGCTGACGTGTATTATCTTTAGATAGGTAAGCCCACTAATCAGTGTAAATATTGTACACATTTTTGATCAAACAACAACGTGTTGGCCTAATGTGATATTGTATAAGTCCACGAAATACTGTTGTATACAACTGTAGTCGCTAATAATACTCAGAGTTGGATCGCGATTCTAAATAATCGATTAAAAAACAGACAGAACAAAAAGCTCAAACTCAGACGTTTGTAGTTAACGATGAAACTATTTATAACGTATATTGTAGCGTATTATTATTTATTTACATTAATAACTTAAGATAATAACGATTTTATTTACAACGTACCGTATAGAGAGGCTTAATTCAGAATACATGTTAATACATGAATAATATTTAATCGATATTCTGGATATTTTCAGGGATCAACGATTTTCTTGCCTTCTTGCCGCGGTGCATGTAAGTTTTGACGTCCTACATTATCAAGCAAATATGTTTGCGTTGATACAATAAAGGGTCTTGAAAGGATGATTGCAGTGTCGGCGTAGTTCATTTACGCGAATTACAGTGCGTATTAATCATCGTGACGCGTTAATCATCATTAATCATTGTTAATGTAATTTTAATGGCATCTAATTAAGCGGTGAACTGTTAAAAAGGCTGTGTAAACTGCTTCACCCAGCTACATGCGACAAAAAATCGCTTGTCACAAGCCAGTATGAAGACGCGCATCTAAACTTCGTATCGTCTAATAATACTCTCTTTACAAGACTACAAAAAATGAATACTATGAAAATTAAACGTATAGAACCTGATAATAAAAAAACGCTATATTGTACGATAAGTGTACGTACTGATATTTCTTGTAGCCGCTACATGTATATCGATCGAACTTAATCTGCTCGCGAAATTAAATTCTGTCCACAGATATCCTCCATCAAACACCAGACGCGTTAAAAGCACACCTAACTCCAAAATCCAAACTGCAGATTCAGTCAACTGTAGAGTCACAGCGTTACTCGCGTGCATCGTAAAGTCGATCAAGCGTCGATCACGGCTAAGGTAATTAATATCCATCCTTGATGACAGTGAAAGAGCAACAAGGAGCAAGATAGCTGTGTCAAAGCCAGCAATTACCAAATTCTGATGCTTGGTAACCGACCGATGGTCCACGAATCATCGTAACGTCCAGGATCCTTTATCATCCGGTGAGACGAGGATAATTAAGAAGCAGGATCGCAGGCTGTACGAATTACCGATTCAATTAATGTACGATCCCGTGTCGAAGACCACCACTTCCACGCGTCTATCATTCCCTCGGCTCTTTTCCTTCCATTCTGACCGTTTTTGTAACAGGATCGACTGCCGTTTAATTTTGGCCACTTCGATAAACGCCAGAGGAAGAATTACGAGCTATCCCGGCACCGTTCGACCCCGTCTTCATCGATCTTCAGATAAACTGGCTGATTGATCTGTTGCCTTCGTCGATCGGAACTGCGGAATGAAATAATAGCGGAACGGTTGCCTGGCCGGCGTTATCTCCTGTTAGTCTCCAGCAGCTTTTTGGTGAATCGGCGGTTTTTGTAGGAGTATTTCTTTTACGGATGTTTCGTTTCCTCTGTTTGTTATGAAAGAGTTAAAAATTAAAATTCGAGCTTATTAAAAGTTATTAATACGCGGCATTGAGAAAAGTGAGCGATGTTTATACGACGTATGTAATTATAAACATTGAGACAATGTGAGAAAGTTTCGCGTACAGAAACGTTGTTTAACGATTATTTTTCATGTTATAAACAATTTGGTTTCACGCTAAAAGTACGGTATTAATTTTTTTAAATAACCTGTATATTAAAAGGTTAAAGTTAATGTTTTATATTGTAATAAAATGACGAATGTTTTATATATTATAAATAAAAAATAAAGAACGGGTTTTTCGGATAGGCAAGAGAGAACTGAATAGTTTTGTGAATGAAATTAGATCGAACTAGAAATTGCTATGGCTAACGCGAATACTAGTTACTTCGTATCAAACGTACCATACGTATTTAACGATTAAATGTTAAGAATATTAATCGTAGAAATTTTTATCAAAGCACGACGAAATAAATAAATTTAATTATCGGATTATCGAATGATATTTAATTTAAAGTACTTTTTAACAGTAAAGCGATATTCGTTACGTTTTATCTCCTTTGAAGAATTCAATTTTAAATCAGGATCTTATTGAAAAGGATATCTGTATTATTAATTTTCTCTGGAAATCGTTGGTTTCCGTATCTAACCTCGATTTATGCCAGCTATTCAATTATAATATCATCAGCGTGTGTTCAAAGGTTATTGAATGCGCCGAAACGTGATTATGCCACGAACTCCGGTGAGCATTAATCCATTCGAAGGTTATTGAATAATATATAAATCGAAACATCCTATTCAATCAAACTATGTATCTGATAATCTTTATTCATCCTGCTTTCACTGTTCGTATATCAACTCTTTCAATCGATAATTTATTTATATTATTTACATAATATTATTATAGGTACTGTTTATCATAAGGGTAAGCCAATACTGGGCAAAAACTAGCTTTATGTAGGACAGTATTGTCATGTATCTTAAAATAAGCATTGTTTTCAGATTTACGACCTATTTGTCCGGCTATTTATTGTACTTGGTAAAATCGCTATTACGTGAAGATTCATCCAAGGAAATCTTTTTTTTCTTTTTTATTTTATTTAAAGATGCATATACAATATTAGCTACTTTTAATATATTTATTTAAAGATGTTTATTAAACCCAAGATACAATTTTAAATACATTTTGGTGTTCACAATAAACGGTGAATTTTTGTAGTGATGTTTTAGGCAAAGGTACCGATACGCAACGGTACGACGTAGCCATGCTATAATATGTGTCGGCGCTTTACATTTTTCGAGTTTAGTATAATTTTTAGGTTTAAGCCGCCGGGGGAGCGGAGCTTCTACGTGATTTTGTTTTCGTTTATTTTTTCTGTCCTGAAAACTTGGTTGCAAAACAGGACGTTTCGGTAGCTTGCTTTTCGGGTGCTG
>NT_176922.1:180209-195644 GCF_000188095.3 Bombus impatiens | reverse complement strand
ATAGGATTATATACAAGTGTTTACAATATTTACAATATTTACATTTTACACCTGTGTTATGCGGTGTCAGAGGCATCCAAGGAAATCTATTGCGCAAAATCTGATCAAAGCGAGGCACAAATCATCTATTTCCTATTTTAAAAATAACTATGAATTCTTGATTAATAATCAAACCTCAAATCGATTTATTTATAACATTTTTCTTTACCTTTAATTACTAACTAATTTTATTAATCTATACTTACTATATAATTCTTCATTTTTCTGGATCTTCAAATCCCTTACATTCAAACTTAAGTATCTACAAAATTAACTTGCATTCGTATTTTTTTAAATTTTTTTTAATGATGTTTATTTAACCCGAGATATAATTTTAAATACATTTCGGTATTCACAATAAACTGTGAATATTGGCAATGATGTGTTAGCCGTACGCCATGACGTAGCCATACTATATTATGTGTCGGCGCTTTACAGTTTTTGTGTTTAATACAATTTTTGGGTTTAAGCCGCTGGGGAGCGGGGCTTTTATATGATTTTGTTTTTTTTCTTATTTTTTCTGTCCTGAAAACTTGGTCGCAAAACGGGACGCTTCGATAGTCTGCTTTTTAGGTGCTGTGTAACTTTGGGGAGGGGCGGGGGGGGGGTATGTCAAATTTATTTACAAAATTTACAAATATTTACAGTTTACACCTGTGTTCTTGCATTCGTATTAAGAAGTGCACGTTGACCTGTATGCGAATAATTCTATCCAAAACAAAACAACTTCGTTTTAACTCTTGCAACATAGTTACTGGCAACACACCATCGTTTTAATCCACAGCAAAAGGGTTAATTGTAGATATATTATTTATTTCATATGTAACTACACACAGATTCTATATTATACCGTGTTATTTACATCATAATTTTTCCCAACTCCATACGACTGCGGTGATCGAATTTTTCCGAAATTACGAGAATGATGCCATTGTCAGATGCAGAAATCTAATCTCCGGGCCAGAGTGGATTCCATTGTGCCGGCACGTCAACGAGCAAGTACTGTGGGACGAGGTAGAGGGAGGAAAACGGCAAGGTTGGTTTAATCGCCGAGTTAAAAGCTCGATCGCATTGAATTAGTCAGCCGAATTTAATTGATCGAATGACTCGCTCCCTATCCCACTCTGCTGTACCATTTTTCGCTCTCTGTCTTCCTTTCTCCTGCGGCCACAACGACCTCGATTTATCGCCGCGTCCAATTGCTAACGTTTTAATACTTTTTCGCCGTACACGGCCAGAAAAGTTGGATCGACTCGGCCGATAAAAATTGCCGATGCATTTAAATCGATCACGAGTGTCCTTCCATCGTAAATTGAAAGGAGTATCGTTTGCTTCAACCTGTCCTTTATCAAGAATCTTGCGTTCCGTTTAACGTTTCGTTAAGCCCGCATCTCCTTCGGTCGAGATTATAGTTGGAAACAAATTAAATTCACAGAATGCATTTAAACGTTGCCCTGAAGGGAATTTATTAGACATAATTTATATTTATTTGACTTTTTAGCTAAAGGATTCTCTTAAAACATCAAATCATTTATTTATTTTTTGTATATGTATCTTTCAAATATCTTTAAAATTTTATAGCATCTGTAGTTCCTTAATTCTAAATATTTGCAGATATAAAACATTTGTTAATATGACCAGAGTTATGTGATTTTAATACGAAATAAATTATATTGATCTCAATTTAATAAACACATACAAAATGATTTAAAAATGGGTCAAATTTGAATGTATATAGCATCCCTTAGTAATGAATAAAAATAAGTAAAAAGTATTCTATTAATCATAAATCAAAATAGAACCGACCATTTCAACTCAAACTCGTATTATATCGTATGTCCTTCTTAAAAAAATGTTCTTAATGGAATAAATATTCAAACTACTCTTGAAATTGTCTGATCAAGCGGTTGATTTAACGATTACTACGTGTTCATAAATTATCCATTCACTCGAATCACCCTGTATAATTTCTGTAGGTAAGCAACGATTTCCTAAGATTATAAAATATTTCCTAATTTTCCACGAACTTGCAATCGCTCGTTATACACGAGATTTTACAGGATCGAAGGGTGTAAGATGCCGGAACGCCATTCTTACATCTCTCATCCGATTTCATTAAATTTCTTTTGAATCACCCTCAAGGGGCCAATGCATTCCCCCTCTTTCTAGAATTAGTTTTCTTCGATTCTTGAAATATTTCTCGAAACCAGCTATCCTGAAACCAGGTCTCTCCGCCCCGGCTTCACATACCGACCAGCGACTGAATAACGCGGAGCGCGCTCGAAAGTGACGTTGAAATCGCAATGGAAAGTAAAATAAGTCCGCGCGCTCGCTAATTATCTAATAAATTCCGTGCAACTTAACGGAATAACCTTTGTGCCTCGGCCTGCAACGGTTCGCGCCGTTACCATGCATCCCTGTAATAACTGGGCGCAATATTTTCACGTACATTTCGCGATATTTTCCCTTTGATGTAAATGTCACAGCCAGGATGAAACAGTTCACTTCTGCCGTGTAAATTTTAATTCGTAATAACTCCGAGGTGATTACTTTGCGAAATATTTAGGTCTTTGTGTGAGATTGTAGGGGCTATTATGGACTATGAGGGTGCATTGTGAAGTATTTAGCAGATAAATGAAGTAGAAGGTAACGGGGTAGCTGGGTAAAGTTGTGTGAAAAAATTGGATAATTTAGTTGTACAATGGATGTAAAAGGTATTTGTGCAACACCCTGTCTATTGTGGCATCTACGTATTAATTATATTTATCGTCGATACTACAAGTATGTCTATCATGTCGTTTAGTAGTACTTTGATATTCGCCACAAAAATTTGATGCCATGAAGATGAAATGCAGAGCCTAGAAACAATGCTTCTGTACGTGTGTTATTGTTCAAAGGCACTCGCTAGCTTGCTTCTGGAATGCTGTAATTTTATTACAAAATTATCGATCACTCGAAGTGCAGTTGAATTTATTCTTCGTAATGGTCGTAGTTACGTGACCCTCGAAAGTAGATACATATTTCAATGCTTTGGTCAAATTCAAGTGGTAATTTCATTTTGTAATCGATAAGAAGAATCCTGCCTTGAAGATACTGAACAATCTTTCGATATACAATTCTATCGAAGTTAGTGGCATTCGATGTGACATTTTCCAATAATTGAATACTTTAAATATCAAAATAGTTCAGTATGTACAAAAATCAAGGAACGCTTTCCTCGATTGAAAAATAAAATTCTTCGTTAATCAACAAAATAACAATAATAAATCATCCCTGTAGGAGCTAATGGAAAATATATAAAAGATAAGGTAGAATTACTACGTTATAACAGAATGAGATAGAACAGAGAAATATTATACAAACTAATAAATCATTTCAGATGAAGTAAATCTCACCTTCCCTTATTTCCACAAATAAACTAAAAATATAGCAGAGTATTACTCGAAGCGATCGATAGAAAATTTCCAACCCAAGCTATCTTAGTATTATTATTGTTTATTTTATTGAAGATCGCATCTACTACCAAGACCATTAACGACTATTTCTATATGATTTATTAAATTCTGTTTTCAGTATCCTCATTTCTTTACAAAAGTTGATAAACTTTAACCATTAAAAACTTAATTATCGTTTAAAATTTAAGATTATTGTTGACATCATGTCTTACTTCGTTGTGCATAGGGCGCTCTATGATTATGTGACTGATTGATAATCTCACATTGCAGATGTTACGTTTAACAGGAGACCTATTTTCCAATATGTACGTATGCCAGTCGAATGTGTCCTGATTTTATTCTAATTATCGTGATATGTCTTTTACGGTTGAACTTCTATGTCTTCAAACCATGGAAGCTAGGGATTAATTTTGTAGAGAAAGTTTATATCGTAATTTTGCCATAACACGTTCCACAACGTGTTTCACGATGCCAAATGTATGTGTTGCGTATCGGAAGTTGAATTGGATGCAAATTTTTGCCGTTAGATCAGCAAAAATATTGTACCTTATTTTCCCCTTTCCACAAGAGAGAATAACGCTACCGATAACAAAATTCGTTTAATAAAAATACCTTTAAAAATGCATAGGCGCGTTCTGACGTTATTCACGGCAACAAATTGTATTCAAAATAGGAAGGAAATTGTTTAAACGACATAATGCTCGTTGATTAGATGAATAGCCGGAAAACGAGTAGCGTGGTCGCGTACTCGCGCAATTTATCTCCAGCGAAGGAGGAATTTCCGAAAATTCCATTAACCGTTTAATTCCATGCAAAGTGAACATTAAAACCGTAACACGGACTAAATTCCTTTCGGCAAACAGACGAGCAACCTCTTTTCCCGGCTAAAACCGTAATCACGTTTATACGGCCGTGATCGTTCGCCTCGTAACGCTCACATCTAAAACGAATTCCCTTGCCAAGTTTTCCTTTTTTTTTTTATGTATGTATGTGTATGTGTTTCCTCCCTTCATCTCGTCGTCCCTTCTATTTCACTCCTCTTCTTCTTTTTTTTTTTTCTACGCTCGTACACATGCGAATTAATTGCATTATCGATGAATCGAACGAACGAGCGCACGGTGTTTCTCTCTGTTTGCCAGAAATATTGAGAAATTGAAAATTCTGGTGAACGAATCTTCACGCTATAGGTAACAAAAGCGGGTTATAAACGCGATCGAGTAATTTATGGAAAAGGTATTCTGTAAAAGTTGTAGCGGGCTAATAGCGTCGAGAGGTGAATTTAATGTATCCGGTATGGTTATTACATTTACGATATAATGCTATAAATTCGTTTAATATATCATAAAATTGAACGTACTGAAGTTGGACGAGCTTTAGCTTGTTATTAAAGTACCTAGTAAAAGATTTATTAACTTTTTAATTGACAATGAATTGTCTCTTACAACGAACGCTATTCAATTCATGATGTAGTCACATAGATTTTTTGATATGCTTCGAGAAGATACAAAGCTCGTAGAAATACTATAGAAAACGACACAATCAGTTTAGAAGCCAAGTTCATTTTTCACTTTTATCTGGGTCAACAATTTTCTAAATATTCTATAAATAGAAACTGTTGGTATATACTAATCTGCGTAGCATATCAACTAATTACGAAAACACCGCTTTGATAATTAATATTCAACGATATTTTCGTACGATGAAAAATAATCGCCAAATGACAGCCGGTTTCTTTGAATTATTATGAAAATAAGCGAGGTACCCGATTTTATCCTCGTGTGCGGTTCTGTACTGTTTTCTGAGCGAAAACTTTCAAAATACGATAAACACTACTATACCAGGGCAGAATATTTCTGAACTAATTGCAATTCCTTAGCAAGAGTCAATTATTAAAATACAAGTCCTCTCTGAGATTTCTTAGCGAGCGAAATATCAAAGAGGGTGGAGAAAATCTGTTAAATCGCCGGATATTCGATAATTCAACGTCCGCGAACGTGTACCCGAGGCAACAGCAGAGGGAAAGCTTCTGCGATTCGAAAAGTTGCCGCTTCTAGCCTGGCCCTCTTTGCCTTCTAACAATCGTCCTTTCCATTCTCTCCCCCCTTTCCCCAGCCCCGCCGTGAGATTTAATTTCGCCCGGACGTCGCGTTGCTCTTTCTTTCCGTTTTTAACGACCAGACGATACTCGTTAGGAAACTTTTCGGTTTTTACCTCGGCGAGTACAACAACTCCTCCAGCTCTTCTACTGTTAATATTAGTCTCTCCTTTTTTCTTTTTCCTTCACACTGTTTCTCTATTCTTCTTTTTCTTCGAAATCTCCCGAAAGAAACCAGCTTCCCTGACGGTCCTCGAACGAAACACAACAGAGTACGAAACATCGAAAATATCTCGGGGGAGAAAAGAGCACGGCAGGACGACGAATGGTTTCCAAGTGGCGACAAAACGGGGGAACAAACTTGAAATCACAACTTGAACGTCGAAAAAGAGGGACAAAAATCTGTATGGACCTTTTAACGTATCGTCCTGTGATCCTGTTCATGGCGAAATGCGTTCGCGTCACCGTTTTTTTCGCGCTTTCCTTTTTCGACTCTATTTAACCGCCCTTCCACTCCTTCCACTTCCTTCGACCGCTGGCCGCTTTTGTTTCCAGCGTTAATTCCGCTCTTCGCTCGGTTTTCTGTTTTTCATCGATCGTTTATTTTTACTTAACGCCTTTCGAACTATCTACGGTACCTATCAGCCATCATTGGCAGAGAAAAGGTATAAGCATTTTCGCAAAAGATCTCATTGACCAAACAAACTTGCTTTAATATACATAAATGAAGATGTACAAATTATTTACGTATATAATATTTAATATTTTTAATATTCAAAACATTTATTTCGAAAGTAATGTAAAGGTAAAGTAAATGAAATTACATAGTCATTTGAAAACGGTAAAAGTCCCATTTCCTGCAATTTGTAGCCTGTCCGAACAGTCGAAGCATCAGTAATCAAAAACAAGTGATAATGAAATTAAACCACAGTATTCTGTTTTTCCTGCTCTTATTTGTAAACAAAAATATACATTTTTAATAAGTAAAATTTAATGAATCGTACAACTCACTAACTTTGAAAGTGATGTAGGTCCGTTCATGATTCTTGAAAAGGATATTAGTCTAGTTAATTTTCAAAAAAGCTATTTGTATAATGAATTTACATCTATTTAAATACGCAGAGACGTGAACAGACGAAGTAGACTTTATCAATATTTTTCAATCGATGGAGCCCCGAACATTTCAACATCTCAAAATAAAGGACAATAGGCGCCACGTTACATCATTTTCAAAATAAACGGTCCGTTTGTTCCCTATTAAATATTAAATATTATACTATTATAAAAATATTATATATCAGTATACATTATATAAATATTATATATATAGTTTTGCAACACAGTCATTTTAATCTACGCTGAAAAGATTAAACATTCTGATCTAATCACTTCGTTTGAATCTAAATTCTGACCAAAGCGTGTTAATTACCCAGCGTTTAATGCCTGCACCAGTTGCAAACGTGATAACGGGTTGTTTCACGTGGTTCGAAACTTAAGAAAAATTGACACTCGACCAACGTGTGAGCATTTAGATTCGACTTTCTCGCAGGACACGGAGGCGTTTCCACCGATCGGCCTGTTTTCGCGGAGACGATAAGGATCTTTGATCGTTTGGCCTATTACCGATACACCTTGTGAAAGAGTAAGGCGACAGGAAAAGGGAACTGGCCGAGTCGCCATCGCGTGGGTGAGCGATCCTTGCGCCGTGTAGGCCGATTCCAATGCGACTGCAATTTTCTTCTAAACGGAATCGCTCGTCGATTCATATTTTTTAATCTTCTTCTAATTCTCCTAACATGTATCTTTGTTTCTAAAAATGTTATTAGAGTCTATTGTGTATTTATTACGTTGTGGGACGAAAGTAATTGCGTTGGGAATGACGTTTGAGAAACGTAATTAAGGCTTGGTAGTAATTTGCACAGATAACGTTGTAAGAGGTTCGTCATTTTACTTAATCGCTGCTTCTATTATTATAACGTGATATCCTCGGAAAATAATATTGACGATATAATAACATAATACAATCGTGTTCCAAAATGTTTATTGCATTTTTGAAAAACATTTTTCATTTCTTTCGTTTCTAATTTCTTAAATCTGATTTCTTCTTAAATGATCTTATATCGCATATACGATACAACGATTCGTTAGAATTCTATTCAAACAACATACTTAATCATTCACGGAATACCAAAATCGCTAACATGTTACACTCAACTGTGTATCAGCTACGTATCAATATTATTTTACGTTTCCCCTACAATATACAATAACATCACACAATTTTATAATATAACGCCATTAACGAGTTGAAATAATTCATTACCACTCGATGGACCAGCGACTCTCCGATAATATCTTGCGACAAACATTCGCGTGAATTAGCGTGAAAAATGTTTCAGCTACGTCTCGCATTAATCGACCGAAGTGCACGCATTATGCAAATTGATACTCGCGCAAAACGTCAGCTCGTAGAAACGTCACCGTGCAACGTTTCATAAATTCATCGAGATACGAGTATACAGTGGCTCGCGAAAGTATTTGAACACGAGAGAATTTTTTTACGAATATACATATTGTACACATTAACCAAAACTTTCGAAACTTAATTAGCGTCATTAGCGAACACGACTATCGTGATCGTAGCAGTAAAATTTGAAATCGATTGAAATCGAAGAGTGTATATAGGGATTACAAGGCACTTATTGCAAACATACACTTAATGAAAAATTAGTATACACAGTGAATAATGGTGTTAAACGTACAATAGAACTAAAAATAGTTCCTCCATATATCGTGACTTATTGATACAGCGAATAATTGATTGTTCAAACACTTTGGTGATCTTCGCGAAACGTATGCTTTTAACGAACATCTTGTGTCTTCTATATACATTTTCAAATCTGTTTCAAATTTTCTCGCTATAATCATGACAGTTGTGTCTCGTTACAGTGCTGATGAAATTTCAAAATATTTTGTATATTAGAAATGTACATAGGAAATTTCTAAAAGTGTTCGAATACTTTCATGAGCCACTGTACCTACCCTTCTAATCTCTCTCTCTGGTAAGCTGTACCTACTAGAAGCTGCTTTATTTCTTCGTTCCACATATCCATTTTATTTCTTGTTTCCTTGCGTTTCTCCGTTCCTCCGCATAACTTGTCGATACGGCGGCCTCGTTGTTTCGCGCTGTCTGTGCAGCGATATGCAAATAATACGAGCGGCCACCGCAAAATCCGATTGGAGGCGATGCGCGTGCGATTTTGCGGTCGCTGATAGCCCTCTACACGCGAAGGAAAAGTGTTCGTTTGTCGATAGCCACGGGATTACCTGAATTCATTGGTACGCCTCAGAAATTGATTATTGACAAGGGCGCGGAATTTGTTTAAACGTTATTACGCCCGTTAATCAGCCAATCCGTTGTTTCCAGATTTCTATTAAAATTGTCGTTTCCTATTAAATCGCGATGAAGACATGGTATTTGCAAGCCGGTGCTTCCCAACCCCTCGTTTCTCCCCTCATAATTAATCGGAATCATACGCATTATTGAAAACTTGTTAGTCCATAAAATCTGGATCGTTTTAACGGCAGTAAAAAATTGTTGTAATCAGCGATGACCATCGTGGCAGTTGGCGTGTTAAGAACTAATGAAAATATTTTATTCCTATGTCTCCTCCAAGTTATACAAGCGCAGCTTACGTCGATGATTATAAATGTAACATTATATCCACTATAACACCGATAACTTGTTTGATTATATAAATGAAGGGGCGGACAGAATTTATGTAGCATAAGAAAATTTATTGCCGCTATTAACTTGTAACTCGTGATTTGCAAAATTCGACCAGTGACATCGACTTAATTATGCAAAGGGGTCTAACAACGATTCCGTCTTCTTTATTCTATAATTCCTTCATTCATCCTGGAAGACGCAACTATTATACTTCTATATATGGACACAACTATATACAGTATGTCCGTTATATGTGTACGTGCGATTATTTCTGTAACTGCCAAAGATGCGAACAAATATTTCATTGAGAGAAGATTGAAAACAGAGAACATTGGAACAGCCTTTGAAAATCACTCGAAATATCGAATAGATCTTTATATTTCTTATTGGGTATTCTTGTCTAAAGGTCTAAGACCTTTCCAAAACACTAACTATACGTGCGATTCACATACGTCGTTTTACAAATATGACCTCTGAAAGTTGATGTGCCTACGGCATTAACGTTACCCAATGTACACCACGAGGATGTTTCTCGGTCGAACTTTGTGCACCATGATGGCTCTAGAAAAAACCGATTTTTTACATATGTGCGTGTGTCTGCGTTTGAAGAAAATGTAACATCTGGTTTTAGTCGATTAGGAACACGCTTATGAAATTGTTTGCACACTTTGCGATAAGATAAATATCCATCGCCTCGAAGTAATACAAATTCGACTAATCCTTATTTCTTATGTGAAATCAACGTATTAGAACGAACTTCTTCATTTTATTCCAATTGCAAGATTGCAACAATACGTAGGCGCTAATGGTGTTGTGCAATCGCACGGCGACGAATAAACAGAATCGAATCCACGTGATTCGATTGTTTTTATCCTACAAAAGCAACGCGGATTATCGGATAGCCTTTTAAGGTGCACATCGAGTGACGCAAATATCGGCGGCACGTCAACTTTCAGAGGTCGTATCTCTAAACCGGTGTATGTAAATTACGTGTGTTTTGGAAAGATCTCGATATCAGCTGCAAGATTGTACGATAAAAAATTTAGGGTCGCGTTCAAAAATTCAAAAGCGATCTTCGCATGTGGCGCCAATGTTATTTAAAGATGAAACAATTATCATCGTAATATACTGCCCCCGATATCATACAACTTTCGTATAAAAAATAGTAGGCACTTGAAACAAACATATGGTATACCAACTTTTTTTTCCATTCTCTTCTGCAGAGATATAATGCTACATTTATTAAAAACAGAGCGCAGATTTTTATGCAAATTCATATTTTTATGAACACAACTAAGAGAGTATTATCTAACCAGGGACTTGTTTTGCTTACCAAATATTCTAACTATAACTACTACACTTTGGTGGTTGTACATATTTTAGCATATTACGCGCATGCCGTGAATCTTTGCACCGTTGAATTTTACATAAAGGAATAAAAATCGCAATGTAATTATAACATTGATAACTTGCTTATATAAAGGCGGACAGAGTTTATGCGGCAACCAACTATAAGAAAATTTATTACCGCTATTAACTTGTAACTTGTAACTTACGAAATTTCGCTAATAGTATCAACTCAATTATGCAGGAGGGTCCAGCATCGATTCTTTCGTCCTTAATTCTACAATTCCTTCGTTCACCCTGCAAGGTGTAATTACTTCCACATACGTTCGTTTCTTTCCCCTCGTTCTCCACTGCCGGAACGGTCAAAGAAAACGCAGTCGACTTTCAAAACTTCGCAATACGCGTGTACAGTCGTCGGGTATTAGCCGATTTTCGCAACAAATCGCCGCTACGCTAACAAATTACAACGTCGTTATTCAAAATGAAATTACATCTGTATCACGGCTAGATACGATAACGATAAAGAAAAGCAATCGTCCGCTTGATTACAGGCGATCGAAGACAGAACACACGTTCGAGAACTAGTGGTAATTTTCCTTTCACGTTAGCCGGTATGTTTAAGTTATGACGCGCCGATAGTCTATGAAACGACGCCTCGTCACGACAGGAAGAAGTCACTTTGCTGTTCGCGACTTTTCGCTCCGTATTTAATAGACCGGTTCGCTGTATATGTACTTTCGCAAAGCAATCGGCGCGGTATCGCGTGAAAGTCGCTGGGGCTACCAATGGCAACGTATAGTCTAGCGTTTGATTAATGAACGCGCCGTAAATTGATATCCCGACACGTACGAGCGGCGATTTTCGCATTAACCATTTGACATTGTTATCGATCACCGATGTAATTCCATCGTGATTACGATCGGTTTCTTAATCATTCAATGACTGGTTTTGGCTCTTTTAACCTGAATGTGTGGTTAATACATTAGATAATAATCGCTTCAGTGATATTTTATTTTCTTTTATAAATGCTAGTGACATGTATAGCTTGTAATAAAATGAAAAATGATATTTTAGATTAAACGTCAAATTTTAAATAAATCAGCAAATAAATCGAATAAATCGGAGAATTATTTTTAGCGGAACTTGCTTTAACCCTTGCACTCGATATTTTATCACTGTTATATCATTATAAGCGCAGTGACGGATACAACTTGTAATAGAACGAAAAATAATATTTCGAATTATGTTTCTGTAGTTGTTTTAAATTTTTGTCGAATAAATCAGAAAATTACTTCTAGTTGAACTTGTTTTCACCCTCTGATTGCTAGCCACTGTGACCAGCTATTTGTGTTTGTAAAAGAATTAAAAATAGCGACTCTCAAGAAAATATAATTGTGTCGAAAAGTCTGCAGAGAACAAATTTCATGAAAAATCAACATGCGAAACTTTGAAAAATCTAATGACGTGATTATAAAGCTGAATAAATTTGAAAAAATAAAGTACCTCAAAGCGTTTCACGATGTTTGTCGAGCAATTATTCCAATCCATCGAGAACGATGAACGTCAGTTGTATCGAAATATTAACCCGCATGGCAAGTATGTATAAAATGCCTAATGTACACTCGCACGGTATATACGCAAATATCGTTCCGCTTAAACTAACTTCCCAATGGATCGGAATTTTCATTAAATATTCATGGAATTTTATACGTGACCCAGTAATTGAAACTTTACGCTACTGGAGAATATCACAGTGCTCTCACCGTAGCCAAACAAATTCGGCTACCAATCAGATAACGAAATGAAGAAGAAATCTAGTATCTTATACTTGATAAACGATGGAATATTTTATTAGTTCCAAGAGAATTATGATACCTACTCCTATACCTATATACTATGTAGAGTTTGTTCCAAAGTACAATGTTCGCCTTCCGAATTTTATTTTCTATCTATTTTACAATTTAAAATTTGGTAAATGCATTCGAAATATTTCATTTTTTACGAAAAGAAAAATCCAAAACGCTCTTCGACAATTGATGATTTCTTCAATTGAGTTCAAGTCTTTTTAAGAATTTACAAACTAGAGGAAGTGCAGCATATTTGGAATACCAGTTTGTTTAAGACGAATAATAATTATGGCGGAGGATACAAATAAAACTGCATAATATCATAGGGAAACTAATAAACTTTTACATCTCAAACTATCGGTAACCGTGAAAAAAGGAAAGTATGTGAAGCTTCGAACTAATTGAAAAATGAAATAAGATATATTCCAATTATCCTCTTTGTGAATTTATAAAATTAAAGAAACAAGTAGATAATAAAATTGTTTTCTCTTATGATCTAGTCAAGCACAAAAATATACAGTATAGGAACGATCATCTCATGTAAATATCGATTCTAGGTCTTAAAATTTACACACATAATCAACACATTCACGGTATAACCATATTTCGCGCACGAAACACTGCAGCCACTCGTCTCTTCTGTCTTCGCTGTAATTCACATTGCAGAAGAGGTACGCCGCATCCTTCTTAGTAGATTTTCCCTTGGTATTTCGAATTAGCAGCATCGCGTTAAAACTTAAAACTCCACGTCAAATTTCGTATTTTCGAAATATCATCATCACGAAATCATAGAATTCGTAGACAAATGAGTAGATTCAATAATTTACTCTGAAGTTTTGGCATATTTTAACCATAATTACAATGAATACTTGCATACTTGCTGAAAGTCTTTTACAAACCAACGTCTCTCTCTCTCTCTCTCTCTCTCTCTCTCTCTCTCTCTCTCTCTCTCTCTCTCTCTCTCTCTCTCTCTCTCTCTCTCTCTCTCTCTCTCTCTCTCTCTCTCTCTCTCTCTCTCTCTCTCTCTCTCTCTCTCTCTCTCTCTCTCTCTCTCTCTCTCTCTCTCTCTCTCTCTCTCTCTCTCTCTCTCTCTCTCTCTCTCTCTCTCTCTCTCTCTCTCTCTCTCTCTCTCTCTCTCTCTCTCTCTCTCTCTCTCTCTCTCTCTCTCTCTCTCTCTCTCTCTCTCTCTCTCTCTCTCTCTCTCTCTCTCTCTCTCTCTCTCTCTCTCTCTCTCTCTCTCTCTCTCTCTCTCTCTCTCTCTCTCTCTCTCCATGTCATTAGTTAACAAACCACTGGACCCTGTTATTTGTTACAAATTAGACAAAATTATTAACAAATAGATACTCCGGTATCCCAAACATGCAGCACTTTCTCCACCAATATCAGATCATAAATATCTTTGCACGTCACAATGGCAAGTTTCGTAATAAAAATCAAACCTTAAGAGTAAGTATTACGAATATTATTAGTGAAATTAAAATGTTAAATTACCGTATAACACGCTTACTTATTGTAATGCCATTAGACTCGCCAGACTTGAAATATGGGCATGTATTTATAAGTCACCCTGTATTAAAACAAAGCCAAGAAAAAAGCTAAGAATCCTTCATACTCTATATACGCATCATCTTCCAAAACACAAACAACCATCTTCCCCTCTATAACTCAATCCAAGATACAAACAAACTTTCACAGAGAGTCTCCCTCGTCGGCGCGCGTACTTACATACACCAAGCACCAGGAGCCATCTAAAATACTCGTCTCCCCTTATAGATCACGTGCATCTCCACGGAGACACTTTATTCTGCTCGTCAGCTACTACGAGCGCGCGTGCTTTGACGTGAGAATAAAAGTGAAATCAGAGTGAATCCGGCAGATCGTGCGACCACGCAGTCGATAATCAGCCGGCAATAAAGTTGTAAAGCGTCGCACGCCGCACAGGAATGTCGTTTCCGTGGGCCGTGACCCGTGGCTTTCGTAGACTACTCCGGTTTATCGGTACGTGCATCTGGTATTTCCGTCTGCAGTTTCGTCTACTCTTTTCGGCGGAAAAGAACCACTAAAAAACCGCGAGATCACTTTAGACGAATTGCTCGCGCAAAATTCAATACAATGCCGTGCTGTTTTGACGCGATCATCCGACTTCCACCAGTAGAGAGCTGTCTGCACGAAGGTACGAACAGTGGTGGACGTTTGAATCCGAATTTCAATGTTCTTCGATATTGCGACAAATTTGAAAAATTCCGACATTTTAAAATATCAAAAGTCTTAATAAATCTCGGGATTTGTACGTTTCTGTGATTATTGGAAATCACGAGAAATACGTTTGGATCGAAATTCCCACGTTTTTCAATGACGTAAAAAATTCCAGTCACTGGTGGTTCGATATCTGAAAATATCGAAAGTCTTAGTAGATCTTGAACTTTTTCGATTCCTATAAATACTGGAAGTCTTAAAAGCTATTAAAAGTACTAGAAGTCTTGGAAATTTCGAAAGTTTGGTAAATATCCAACGCTTTATAGAAAATACAGGGTGATTGGTAACTGGTGGTACAAGTGGAAAGGGGGTGATTCTACGCGAAAAAAGAAGTCGAAAATATAGAATAAAAATTTTGTTTGATTTTTTTTAATTTTTCCATCGAGACAACGATCTACAGTGAGATCCGTTATAACGTACCGCACGCGTACCGAGCGAAAATTTAAAGTCGATTTTCTCGAAAACAAAGCCTCAAATGAAAAATTTTTATTCTATATTTTCTATTCTATATATTCTATTTTTTCTATTATTCTATATTTTGAGGTTTAGGTGACCATCTTGGGTCATCAGCTGTAAAACACGTGTTCGTTGTAGCAACACTGAAGACCAGAGTTTTCTTATACCAGAGTATAAGGACAACTTGATGAACATAATGAGTCAACAACT
>NT_176922.1:177188-179757 GCF_000188095.3 Bombus impatiens | reverse complement strand
ACCCCCTTTCCGCTTGTACCACCAGTTACCAACCATCCTGTATATTGAAGATACTATTTTGTAATATGTCAAAGCTAAAATGGATATAATACATGTAAGGAATTCCAAACATGAATTATTAGAGATATTGAATATCCATCCAAACCTTGAAGGCTTTTAAGATTTCCAAGATTCGTCGAACCTTTAAAGACGTAAGACGATGTGAGATTTAAAACTCAAAATTTGAAAATTATCTAATATAGCTACTGGGCGTCAATTTTATTTGACAATTCCTTTTCTTTTTAATTCTATAGTACAATAAATTTCATGCCTGAACTATTTTGTGGCTGCATTTTACAAAAGTAACGCCAAACTGACGATATAGGCGTCATTCTTTATGCTCCTCGTATCAGGGCGAAGATTAACATAAAAATATAACTTGTTCGTTGTCTGCTCGACACTTGAAAAACTATGTGCATTAAATAAACAAAATTTTTATTTCTACTAACTAGAATAAGTATTTTAATATAGTATACTAAAAAACGACCAATTGGTTGTACAAATGAATAATCTTAAAGAATAAACTTTTTGTGAGTGAGATTCAAAGTTTACTTAAAAAAAGGTACAACAAGTTGTTCAATCAAAACATTCGTCGTTGCTTTCTATAATTTTAAACCGTCCATCGAGTGATGAATTCCGCCACGGAAAAATGCTGTGTCTTCGGACAGGAACCAGTCATCAAGTCATTTTCGTATCTGATTCGTTAATTGGAAACGCATATCGGATAAACCATGTCGCATCGATCGGAACTGGTAGTAATCCAAAGGAGTAATGTCTAGCGAATAAGCTGGCTTGCTCGCAACAATTTCACAAAAAGTTCTACTTTGTCCGTCAAAGCTACAGAACGCAACGACAAATACTTCGATCGAACAACTTGCGGTATCTTTCTTTATATAAATCTTGAGTTTGACTGAAACATTTGGATTATTCGTTTGTACGCGTAATGCAAAGAGCGATAATCTCTCGACCACTATGATGTTCAAATATCAATACGAGCCGCTGTATGTATTAATTAAAATCTTGTACCAACATCAATTAACGATGGAAAAGAACAAACAGAAGCTGGAGATAGAAAGAGAGTAAATTGTCGAAAAAGAAAATAACGATGGAACATTGTGTAAAGTCGCATGGATTCTCATAATACAGCGTTTTATAGAGCTATGGTATATTGTATATCTATATCGTACACATACAGTGCGCGTGCAAAGTATTGCCAGATGTGAGATCTACCAGGCATGGAACCAGCGATAAAGTTGCTGGTACGTTGATACTGAAATCTTTCGTTGATGATAATTGATTATATTTGTACGAGCTACCGAACCGTGCAATTTACAGTTAATACAGCAATGATAAGCTGCGGACTGGAGTAAAATTGTTAATTTCATACACGAATGAAAATGCATGTTTACTAACTAACTGCGTTATTTGTAGAGAAAAGTTAATTGATATACCGTACATCCAATTTAAAATAATTGATTCTTGAAATATCGCGAAAGTAATAACTATTTGTATAAAAGCTTGATAATGGAGAGGAGGATGAAATGTTACATTTGGACTTTTACATTTGAACGAAACGGCTCTTAATTACTTCCGAACAATTCATATTGTAATAACGTATGTTCCTTATTTATATTTAGCTTTCGTACATTTTGAATCTGTTAACTCGGAAGAACGAGCCAATTTATCATTTGAATTTTTAATATCTATGATATCATAACTTCCTTATTTATGGACGCCTTATATCTTAACTTGACTTTTCACTGTTGTTGAAGATATATTACATTCTTGTTCGGAAGAATAAAAATCGACCCACTTCAGATGGAAGTTTGTTTCTATCGATTTTTGATTTCGTGATTATTGGACTGTTTGATTAAAGGATGAATCTAAAGCTAAACTGCTGTTAACCGCCATTAAGGGGGGGGGGGGTAAAGTTAATTCGTACAAAATAAGGCATGTTTTTGTGAATTATTTGTAACGACACAGTTAAAATCTCCTTATTAAAACCAATAGTACATTAAAGTATGACATTCGAAGAATATTGTATAAAATTTTCACGGAGAAATATTAAACAACACGGCAATGGCAGCAATTACTCGGACGTGTCTCGGAAAAAAAGGTAGAATTGCGGTGCCCCTGATAACTTGGTGCTGGATTATCTGAAATAAAAAAATCAAAGTTCATTCGTTAGGTAATAGTTTTCCCCAGGTAACGCTGGGAGGGTTTTTCGAAATTTCAATTTTTCACTTTTTTGGAACACTTTGAAGAGATAAATTAGCTGATTTTGCGAAAATTTGCGGCTAATTTTCTCTTCAAAGTGTTCCAAAAAAGTGAAAAATTGAAATTTCGAAAAACTCTCCCAGCGTTACCTGGGGAAAACTATTACCTAACGAATGAACTTTGATTTTTTGATTTCGGATGATCCAGCACCAAGTTATGAGGGGCACGGCAATTATACTTTTTTCCGATACACGTCCTAATAATTGCTGCCATTGCCGTATTTTTTAATATTTCTCCGTGAAAATTTTATACA
>NT_176922.1:161517-176478 GCF_000188095.3 Bombus impatiens | reverse complement strand
CCTCCCCCCCCCCCCCCCTCCTTAATAAGAGAGATCACTGAAATTTGACATTTATTTACAAACTGTTGTTTCTTCTCAACTTTCTTTAAACTCTCCGTCGTACGTATTCGCACATTTTATTCAAATGCCATCACATTTTTGCACCTTCCTCTTTCTTGTAGATGCACAGAAACCCGCAGCCTAATAGTTACGCTTCGATTCTAAACTTCGTATTATTAATATCCAAAAGAATAAAAGAAAATGAAAAATTTCCTGTTCGCCCGTCCCATTAAACAACTACATGGAAAAAGATCAGCAAAACTTAAATAGTAAACTGTTTAATAACGCGTGCACGTTACCTTTGCCCGGCTCCATTAAGCGTCTACGTGTCCGACTAACTTCTAATTATAGACATAAGGATTAAATTAAGCAAGTTCCTACAACCGGCTGTACGCGTCTGATATTACCGATGCTTAACATACTGCCACGAAACGATGATCAAAATATAATCGCCGTCGCGCCTAACGATACGGCTCGAGCTTAACACTTTTACCAGCAGCATAAATTAGTCGTGTTATTGGTGTCATTAAGTTGCTTCGCGTCCCTGCAGTGGCTGTACCCCCTCTATGGTGCACCCTGTTACCATTTCTCTTCGGCTACGGTACCGTAAATAAAGGTGCTCGTCAGAAAAAGGGCCGGTTCCTACCGCCCAAACTGAGGTGACAAGAAAAGTGAGAAAGAAAGGTCGAACAAAGGAACTTGACTCTGCTACAGTTCCCGAGCTTTCATATCTCCGTCTCGCTCTTGTCTTAACAAGCAAAAAGATTTTTAACCCATTAAAAATCAACATTCCCTTAATTAATGCAACATTCCCTTTGTTATCTCTCTCAATCACTTTATTCAACTCTATCGAACTTTGATACATATTAGCTTTTCTATTGTAGTATGTCCAAATACGTATGACGCAATCGTTAATTATTTTGAATAATTATAAAAATTAATATAACTCTCTTCTACCGAGCTTTACTGGTTTTATTTATTTAATTTTGTTGTATAATTTTCAGAACGCGTGAATAAATTAGCGATTAGATTTGTTAAAGAGATAGGCAATGATAATTATTGTACAATTACGATTTTTGCGAATACGATAGAAAAGTTAAATAAAATTCGTCGTTGCTAAGCATTGAACGGAGATGATGGGTTCTTCTTTCATCTCCAAATTTCCCATAAATGAACAGAGATTTACAGTCTGCTAATCAAAGATGATTACCAACATCCTCCGTGCCAAAACATATTCGCGATATAATTGCAGAATCTCATCCGTGTCTCGTTCTTTTCGTTCGTCCAGGAAGGTTACATGGCGACGTTATGTTATAAATGTATGTGAATTCTGCTTTAACGAACGTTTATGCGAGGGCATAGCACGCGTCTCCGTCAACCACTCAAGAAGCTCGCAAAGGTTCGCGAACCACTTGCGCACCCACGGATGCGTGTCTGTACAGAAAGAAAAAGAGAGAAGAAAAAGAAAGAAAATTGAAGTAGAGAGATTCGCGACGGCTCAAAGGAAACCGTTTCTCAGCCTTATTCTCCTCTTTTTTCCTTCTTTTCTCTTCCTTTTCTTTTCTTTTCACACCTCGATTCGTGACAAGGCATAAGTAAAAGAAGGAAAGAAACCGTGGAATAAGAAGGTTCGATCGACGGGAAATCTTTGAACGTGTTGAAAACGGTAAAACAGACGGCGAAGCGGGCGAAACGTTGGGACGGAATCGAATAGTAAAAGGGAATCCATAAAATGGAGTCCGATTGACGGCGACCATGGAGGGAGAAATGTACCACGAAGACGTTACGTCTGATCGTAAAAAGAGAAGGAAAGGAACGGTGAAAGAGAAACGATATTTCGAATCATCGTTGAGGCTTGACGGGCTGGAAGCCGCATAACGCGTCTCCCTTCTATTCAACGATTTATCCGCTGGCCTCTGGACGGAGAAAGAAAAAAATTCCAGGATCGAGGACCGCTTTAATTCCTTTCGATCGTAAGCAGAGATCTTTAGCGTTCGGGAAAATAAGGAAAATGATCGAGTGCGAGGATACGCAGTGCTATGTAAGTATCGAAGATTAAATGACAAAGTAATTAATAATTCGTTTTCATTTCTTACTTGATACTGAAAACGTGTTAATATGAATTATAGAATAATAGCTAATAAAATGTCCTTCAAATTTCCCTACGTTTCACTACTTATTCTGTAATTAATATTAAAGTGTCTATTCCTTTCAATACAATTATACGTGGTATGTTTTATCCATGATATACGCGTTTGTCTTTAGATAATTATCAAAGAACAAGTGGTATAAATGACAAAGTCTCTAATTGGAGAAAATTTTAGGCAAAATTAAATCCTGGTAGAAAAATTTATATATATTTCATTTATGTATGTATAATCATTTTTTAAATCGAACATTCCAGATTCCTGAAACCCTAACAGATGATTAACGTATGTACTATATGTATCAAGGTCTACGTTGTTGTCTTCCTCCCACCATCAACTTACTACAAATTCGTCAGCCGAGAAAGATTCCTTGAAAAGAAGAACCAGAACTGAGAAAGATGATAAAGAAGAAACAGTAGCCACGCCATGTTATTTGTTGCTCGCTGGACGAGCGTCGTTAAAAATGACTCTATTAATTCGAAGGATGATTTAACGAAGTGACAGCAGTTGCGTCGCATGACCGGTGTGCACCCCCTCTTTCTTCGTCCATTGGTGCCTCTTATTTCGTGACGTTTGGATAACTTAAGGTTGCCTCTGGCGAGCTCCTCCTGCGCTTTCGACCCTCGTCCGCTAATAGCAACAAGTTACTTCTGACCCGTCAGCGGGACAGACCCTTGCGACGCCTCTATATTTAGCCCGGGTCGAACCACTAGAGAACGGCGAGAAAACACAAAAGAAAGCTGGCGAGCGGAGGAGAGCGCCGGCGAAACGAGTGCAAAGGGGACATCGTGATATCTCGCCGCGAAGATTCTGCCGGCCTGCGGCTTCTGGCTCGCAGCTGCTACCATGTCGCGGTAAAAACAATGTACATAGATACGCCAGACAAGCCGAAAGGATGGCAGCCTCGCCCTGCTGACACGGTCAGTCCGTGGATGTCCACCAGATCTGGATAAATTCCTCCGAATTTCTTCCTGTCGCGTACGCAATTCACATAGTGATTTCGGCAACGTACACAGGCACGCGAAAATGTTCCAACGCTCGTGGCAACTTGCCCTTACAGCGAAGATGTTTATGCAAATTCGTATTTTTATGAATATAATTTAGAAAACACAGTACGTAGGTGGAGGAGTGTTTTATCTACTAAATATCGTAAAAGGTACTATACTATGGACGTTTTATATATTTTCGCATACTATAAGCTTACAATATCGGCATTTTCAAATTTCCTATGAACGCACAAAAATGCGTAGCGTAGTTGTTCTGGAGAAAAGTTGAACGAAATGTTTGTTCGAATAACGGGAAAGGAAATTTTTTGGACAAGTTTATCGGATCTGAAACGACGCAATGGAACGAAATGATGGCACGGGGATCGATTAATGCAAAAAAAGTCGTAGGGTTTTGTTTGAAAAATAAAGTGGACTTTGCAACTGCGCCGATGCACTTTTGAAAACAATCGCACCACACGATACGTAGAACTTGACAAAGGATGCAAAATTTCCCTCCGTATTTTTTTTCTATCTGCAGTAGAAACGGAGTTGTAATCTGGCTCGGTTATTAGATTCATTCTGTCTAAACACGATAAATGTCTTATTAGAGGAACTAAAGTAATCTATCTCGTATAACAGATTAAATAGGACTCGTGAGAAGGTTTTCGTAAGTATGAAGGTAAAGTTTTAATAATATTGTGTTGAGAATAATTTTAAGGCCGTAAAAATAGCTCCAAGAACGGCTCTCATATCGTTCATGTTACAACGTATTACTTGCAATTTGATGTCGATCTACAGCAGAACTGCCTAAGCCAAGCCCCGGAGCTTACTATATACATATTACCATAATATAGCAGTGATGACTGATGCGACGTTATATGGCAGAAATGTGTATTAACGAGCACGATTTTCCTGTACCTACATGGTTACGGTAAATACAAGGTATTTCTTCCATAAATAATATCGATTTGAATATTATGTGATATAATATCGGGTAACCGAGAAAGTTCTTGCCCTTTTTAGGCTTATCTCTGTTGATTAAAACGTCAAGAACTTTCTCGATTGCCTGATATTTAATGGATGAAATAAGTGTCTGCTTAGGTTCCATTTTTTAATCGTTTTCGTCGAGATACGAATTTGCATGGATATTCGCAATGTATTCGTTAGAATGCTAATGACATTGAAAAATGTTTCGTGTATCGGTCATAATATGTTGGGTAAAAAGTTTCTATGAAGCCACTGTATGAAAAACGAAATGCGCTCTCATTAATCCTTCGAAGAAGAAAAGTAAAAAGCAAACACGCTTCCGACGTAATAACACTCGATTCGAGGAAGTAGCGCACGTTTCGTAGTCGGCGTCGAAACTAGGACTTCACGGAAACGCGAATGAAAAAGAAGGAATTTTACGAAATGACGAGAAGAAGGGATGCTTCTTGCGCAAGTGTGGAGAGACAGGTCTCTCGTTGTGCTGCCTCGAAGCTCGTAACATCGGTGAGACCGGAAACGAGACAATGACAGATCGTAGCTTAGTCAGAAACGATACTATGATCTACTTTTCGAAAAGATTGAAAAAATGATAGACAGAGAAATGGATACGTGGCGATTTGAATTCCCCAAATGCTTTAAAAAATATTATTTCTATGTTCCAGCTCATTTATCGCTTTCGTACTGAGACGATCTTTTGTACGATAAAAATTAATAGATTTTATCTAATATCTACGTTCGCGACACTTTTAAGCGATTATGAGTTAAATAGAGTACCTGATATCCGTCTTGTAACAAAATAACAAAGAAATAACGAAGAAGAAAATAACGAACAATTTAGAAAATAACTATAATAGTAATACGATTAAATATAAAACATATGCACTTTCAATATTTCCTACAGGAAATAAATATCGACAGTTGTGTTACGTATGATAAAATTTATAGTACACTATGTTTGTTGCCTTGCCCGATACTTCCTTTTTAATCTACTAATTCTTAATCATTAACGTAATAATATAGATTTATGCGATTGTCTTGCAGGTGTTATCGACGATCAGTAAACTCGACAAAGTGATTCACCGCAATGGTATTGCACAGAAGCGTGAAAGAGGAAGAAAGTTGGCCACGTTGTTGAACGCAATTCGGCTATCAAACGGAGAAGTTGGCATGAGAAAGCGCAAAGCCGCGCCACCACAACCTGGTAATGAAGTTGGCAAGTAGAGATACCAAGTCGACGTTTCCAATACCGCGAAACTCCGCCTTTTCTACGTTTTAAATCGACGATGGTAAAAGCATAGGAAAATTGTTTTAGGAACGATGGAAATTTCGCGCAGAACGACACTGCGATCGTAGTGTTCGATGAATTTTTCCTACAGACGCGTTAACTGTAAGTCTACGCTTCAAGCCGTATCCGCACTTAAAAGAAACGAGTCTTTTACTATGGCTCACGAAATTGTTTGAATACTTACCATAGACAACTTTTGTACAGGGTGGTTTTTATAAAAGAAGTCGAAAATATAGAATAAAAATTTTTTTTTTAATTTTTTTAGAAATCTACAGTGAGATCCGTTATAACGAGACGTGATAAAGTGCGCGCGTACCGAGCGAAAATTCAAAGTCGATTTTCTCGAAGACAAAGTCTCAAACGAAAAATTGTTATTCTATATTTTCGACTTCTTTTTTCGCGTAGAATCGCCCCCTTTCCGCTTGTACCACCCTGTATATTAAGTTGTCCGAAAAGTACCTTTCTTTTACAGATGTAACGATGTATCTTTATATAATACAAACATGAAACTTAATCTGTCGAACGTTGTGATCTTTATTTCGATAGAACAAAATCGATCATATGTAATTCGATAAAATAATATAAAACGGAAAATGCTGTGCATCCATTATTTCCTTATAAAAAGGAAAGAAACTTTTTGGACGACCTAATATAAAAAAATTACAAGATATTCGTGGCAAACATATATATGTATTTAATAAACAATTAGTATAGGATATATAGTATTAGTATACATAGCCATTTTAAGCGTATAATAAGTATTAAATATGGTTCCACTTAATTCTTAGGCTTGGATAGTTAGTTATTTAAATAATCTAAATAATGCGATCTCTGTGAAATATATATTTGCACGGGATATCTTGTAATTTCTACGTATATGTTCTTAGATTTGTTTCAAACTTTACCAATATAATCAAGTTAGTTGCGTCTCATTATGAAACTAGTGAAACTTTATAATGTACCGCGTAACACACGTAACATATTCACAGAAGGAGTTTACAAGTATTCATTGTACCATGAGATTATTGTATTATTATCGATAATATGAATATTGTGTTATTAAAGTAGTTTTGAAATCCAGATTACTTGAGCCATATTTTCATTTACTTTTTCATATTTTCTTAAATATTTCGAATACTGTACTTATAAGCCAGATGATATAGATGCATAATTCATGATCTTGTTAATTTACGTTCGTTCATCCAGCGTAAATCGGACGTAAGATGCATTCCACGACGCTGGAAATCGAACCGAATTTCCCACAATTTCCCCGATAGATAATAATTTGCATATCGAGGGTTTCTCATCGCAGAAAATCGTTCGCTACAGGCCATTCTCTTTCCGTCTTCCGTAGCGTAGACGATAACAGTTTTAGAAGAAAGCACAGTCACCGTGAAACCAGAACGAATTCCGTGTCGACGGAATTTCCGCGAACCAAGAGAAGATGGCGTGAATAGGGACGAGGGAAACAGGGAAACCTCGATAGAGAAGTTGGAGGCGGTCGCGTGTTCTCCCTCGTCGCGTAATAAAGCTCGCACGAACGTTGTTGACAGAAAAATAAAAGCTGGCTGTGCTCGTGGCAGCTGTGTCTGCCGAGGGGGAAATATCGCGTATCCTTTTCCGATTATGCGTTTGCACGAAAATACGGGCCAGCAAATATTTCAGGCGTGCACAACGAAAATTCCCAAAATTGCTAGAGGCCCGATGCGTTTGCGCCGTTTTGTGAAATATTCACCGGCGATGCCTCTGTGTCTTCGTTGGATAGGTGCAAACTCCCTGTAATCGGATACGTTCGATTTACGAGAAAGGAAGCGGCTAAAAAGTCGATAGATGAGAAATGCAAACCGACATTGTTGCTACAGATGGAGACTTACAAGGAAAGAATACGTTAAGTCACATTTCCAATTACTGTATTTCAAATGTAATGTCTGTCTAATTACCTAACGTGTGTCTAATTACCGAATCAGCATTTTATACGGTGTATCGATAATACATACGAATTAAGTGATGGCAGGACGATGCATTGTACGGTGCAATGCAACAAATGAAGTAGAATGTGCCAGCTAAGGTTCGGCACATTGCAGCCCAAAATCGTTTTCTTGCAAGGCGACATGTTTTCTATCGACAATTTCTCAATCCGAAATTAATTAATAGTTCTATTATTTGACGACGATTTATAGTCTGCGTTATTTGTATTTACGACATCTATATCGTGTTTTTCTGTTATTATTCGCGAAAGTTTGTTTAAGATTGATTTTCTATGGCAATTTCTATGATATAAAGATATGTACTTTATTACTCTCTTCTTTTATTTATTTAAGTAAATAATCATTTCTTAAGGTAATAGCAAATTGGCACGAATACTATACAACTGAATGATGTTTTGATTATTAGCACTGATGGAATTATCGCACCTCGATAATTCAGGCCACGGTATTTCATCGAAAACAGCGTGTTCCGGAGTTTTGCAAAGCGAAAAATTCCGCATCATTCGTTTCGATCGAGCAAAACCCGATCCGAATAATGTATCGGGATATTATCGATGCTTCTCGACGGTACGAACGATAAATGTTTGAATGCTTCCAAGGTTAATCAGCCAGGATTGGTAACAATTAAACAATTAAATTCATCGACAGATTAGTGTAAATAAAGAGTGACTATTGCGTCCGATTTTTATTTCTCACAGTGAAACGAAAGTTAATAATTCGTTAAGAAATTCGGAAGTCGAGAATTTTAAATAACTTAAATATTTTAAATAAATAATAGAAAGCAAGTTTAAGGAGATAACAATTTTAAGAGGATGTTCTACTGCGAGGAACGTGTTTCTTTCGTTTTATAAAGAAATAATAAATATACAACATTTTTCGTTTTATATTATTTTATTGAATTATTTTATTGAATTGTTATCGTTCCAATAAAACAATCCAATGTTTTTAACTGCTGTTAACTATAATTATTCATACATATACGATAATATATTTCAAAGTACACATTGGAAGTGATTCTAATATTTAAAAAGTACAATCAACAGATTTTTTCAAAGATTTATAATAGAATGTCTTGAATAGGTCGCACACATGTGAATAAATTATTCACTACGGGACAAGGAATATTCTACGAAATCCGAGGTGTACCGGTATATATTTCCAGAACAGCTTTATCTTTCGTACTGTTTAAAATTTAAGTTTAAATATTTGTTTCCTTCTACACATTTCGATATCCCATTCTGTTACATCGCATCGTTGCTTTGCCAAGTATTATGCCTTCGATCGATATTCATAATCCGACGTGAACCAGTCAGCGAACGAAACTTTCCGGTAGAGATATATAAATTTCTTACCTGATATCAGGGAAAGCAATCCGATCAACAGAAGAAGGTCCATCGTGCTGTCGCGAAAATCTCGCTTCTCTATTCTGCATCCGCTACTAGGTCGTCGCTACTTCTGTGTCATCCTCCGTGTCATAGACTCGTTTCTGGTAAATCCACTTGTCGATATCGCACAGTCTTTGCTTCAGTCGTTGTTCTTCACCGAATCACAGACAAACCCAAACTTCCCCCTTCCTATCGATCTCGTTTCAAATAATAATTTCTTTCGGCCGGATTGGAAGATTGTGTCCCATGAAAAGGCTGAGAAATTTGCGAAAGATCTACGAAAGTTTCACGAGAACTTGACAAAAGTTTCACGAAAGTTTTGTAGGAATTTGACAAGAATTTCACTAGAGTTTCGAGAGTTTCGAGAATTAAACAAGATTCAATAGAAATTTCACGAGAGTTCAACGAAGATTCAATGGATTCACAAGAGTTGTGAAAGTTTGAAGGATTGAACGAGAGTTAAATGGGGATTTCACGATAGTTCCACGCGAATTCAATCGGGATTTTAACAGAGTTCCACGCGAATTCAACAGGAATTTGCGAGAGTTCCGAAAGGGAAAACTCCGAGAATTGAATGAGAACTTATTGAAAAGTGCACAAGAGTTTAACGATTATCCAATGGTAATTTTACGCGAGTCCAATAGGAATTCTACGCGAATCCAATAGGAATTCCACGCGAATCCGATAGGAATTCCACGCGAATCCGATAGGAATTCCACGCGAATTCCAAGCAATACGTTAGAGCTAGGTCGGCGAATAAATGTCGCGGAGGAGAGTCGTGCACGACACACTGGTGAAGGTAGCCGGTAGACGAGGAGGAAGATTTAGCAAGCGACAGAGACGACGGAGTCGACGATGCGGAGCGGCACACGGTGTTGTTAACTAAGCTGCCGCTGTTCGCGGGGCTGTGTGACACGCTGCATAGAGCGCGGTACGAGACCAGTTCGAAGACTGAGTACGAGTCCATATCCCGGAGGCTGACTTCTCTCAGCCCTACCAGGGTACGCCGTACAGTAATGTCCGTCCATTGCCCGCCTCTGGATAACGTTTCCTTCCACCATTAGGCAACACACGCGATACACGCTTCGCCGTGAGACACGCCGTGCTCCCCGTGTCCTCACGCGGGGGGACCATCGCAGGATTATCACGGATCTTTCGGAGGACCCTCTCTCCTTCTCTTCCTTGTCCTTTCTTTCTTCCGAGACAGCAGACCTACTAGCAACGAAACGATAAGCTTCTATGTAAATTGAAATAAATCAGTTGTTCAAATAAATTTTAAGTATATTCAAATAAATAAGAATGTTATTTGAGAAGCCACACTGAACAACTGCATAAATAGGAAAGTACAAATAAATGTTATTGTTACAGACGCTGTTTCTCGAATTTACAGCGGCTCGAAGAAGTGTTCGAACACTTGCTACATAATTTCTATGAATATATTGGTACTATGTGCATTAAAAGAAACTTTTTAATATTTCGAAAATGAGATACAACTATCGTGATTGTAAGAGCAAAAGTTGGAATCAGTTCAAGAATGTACATGGAAGTTACAAGACGTTTGTTGCAAACATAAACATAAGAAAAATTAATATTCAGTTGTCTTACACATACCATTAGTGCTGAAGGTGGTCCCACTGCAAATTGTGGCTTATTAATATAGCGAATGATCGACTGTTGAAACACGTTGACGATCTTTACGAAATGTATGCTTTCAGATCCGTTTCAAATTTGACTACTATAATCGTGTCTACTTACAATGCTAATGAAATTTTTTAATGTTTTCTATAATATATACGTGGAAAGTTTCTAGGAGTGTTGATATACTTTTGTGAGGCACTGTACTTTGTTCATTGTCATCATCTTGCGATGAATGAAATTATGTAAGTTGATAATTTGTTCTTTTATAATTGCACATTAAATGTGCATTTAATGAGAAGAAGGAATTGATAAAAAGTAGCGTTGAGCAATTTGCCTTTTGAGAGGCTCGTTTAATTTAAGTAAATTACAGATAATGTGCATTAGAGTAATATTAGAAAGATTAAAAGTTATTTTTACATTACAAGTTAGAAAGATTAGAGTTATTTTTGGAAATAATCCAGAGCCCAGTTCAGACTCCAATTTCTCTCTCTCTCTCTCTCTCTCTCTCTCTCTCTCTCTCTCAAATATATTTGATTTAAATGTATCATAAATTAAATATTTAGCTAAATTGCTAATTAACATTTTCGCTAAAACTAATTTTCATTTTGATTTACCAAGCAAAATGATTCGTATTTACAGATGAACTTATCTAATCGTGTTTGCTAGCAAAATGCGAGTTACATTCGCGTTAATTACGCGGACGATACGATTTAATCAAAATTTTAATCCGACCACGCGAAAGTTAATTGCACGTTTTATCGCGATATAAATTATGCTGAAACCGCGAGGCATTTTTTTCTCCACACTTACGGCTACGTATCAGGAAATGCAGTAATGTTAGCAGAAAATTTTTGAAACAACCACAAAGCGAAGAAAATGATAGAAGAGGATAAGAAAGAATAAGGAATTAACACGTTAATAAACTTGAAAATTTTGTCTATAATTTCTTCGATGGTTATCCTGCAATGTATATACGTCATGGCCAGAAAGAGAAAACGCATCTTTTGTAACGAAAATTATAGTTACTTAGACCCACCGAAAGCGTTATTCCCGCGGTTGGACTCGAAACGAGGAAAATTAATTAGAACGGAGAGCTGAGAAACGACTTAACACGATTAAGCGGTGAAAGGCGGTGTTTCGAATGATAATTAGTGCCAGGAGAGTACGAAAAATTCATTTCGTTTTGCCGCTTATCCGAAATTGAGTTACGGTTAAGTTTTAATTGAACATTGTACCGCACCTGTATGTTACCTGTATACTGTATACTAATCATCATCTTCACGTTTCAGTTTGACAATAAAAATAATAAGATATATGTATCTGTAATGTATATGTATATACGTGTTTATAAATATATATATACATATTTATTTACATACACATTATACATTACATATATCTTATGTATATAATGAATAACAAAAATGTACTATATTATATTTAATATAGATAACGCAGAAGAAAAATAAAAGATACAAGTTTTTCATGCCACTTATACAAGGTAAAAGGAATTATAGCTTTATTAGTTGAAAAACATACATGATCTTTGGATTACATAAAAACAATAACGACGACTATATAAATATAATTTTCCGAATTTACTAATAAGTAATAACATTGTAATAATATACTTAAAAAACTTTGTTCAAAATATGATGATTATACAAAAAAAAAGGTGTCTAAAGTCCACTCCAATTTTGTGTCACCTAATTAAAGATAAAAATGTATAGAAAATAATTTAAAAATAAATAATACATGTAATTATTACAGTATTTAGATTACAGTTGCATTATTTATTGTTAATAATCATAATTAATTTATTTATTTATTGTATAGATACATTTCAGTAAGTTAAAATGCTAAAACTTAAATTACAGAATTTAAGTCGCTTTAAACGTCAGAAAATATTCCAACTTTCTGAAAGGGAAGATTCGTTGAAACAGAGCTACTGTAAAGCTCTTGAAACAACATGATAATAACAGACATATACCGTACAGTATTAAAGTACCATAGTGTATTCCTGTGTATGAAGATTTCAAGTACAACAGAATTGAACTGTAATTTTCGTAATTTCGACGATGGTATTAAACTGCTGGGCGGAGCTGGAACACTCGAAAATTCGTTCATGTTTCGTCAGCGCGTGAAAATTTTAATCGAATTGCTGCCCACGTGCATCTGACCAGCTGAAGTATAAATAATTGTAGGCTGACCGTCCGTCGCCAGTGTCACTGACCATTACGCATCGCCTCGTTCAATTTCTTCCAATTTATATAAAATACGAGACGTACAAATAATATGCTTATTCTCATTCGTATTATCACAATTAACGTTGCAAATTAATACGCTCGAAAAGAACAAATACATTGAACAACTATATATATTGTTTAGATTAGAAACGAATATGATGTATAATCATAAATTTTTGTATGGCTCTAATCGATTTAAGGTCAAAGTACAACGAGAAAATATTTCTTGTAGAGAGCTAGTTTTGTATTACTATTACGTATTCTACTACAAGATTTCTTTGTTAGATAAACAATATCGTAATTTATTTTAAAAATTAGTGTAATACGTTATATTGTACGATACTATAATACAAATTAAAGAATATAATATAAAATCTATATAAAAAAAATGTAATATTCCAATGTATTTAATTCGTATTGTAGATAATAGCTTACAGTTCACTGGGAAATAAATCCTTAGGGAAGATTATTATTCTTTCTTATTTATTCAAGCTTTAGTCCATGGGCGTACCTACCCCTTTTGAATACAAATACATAACAATTACATTATAACTAATAAATATTCACTTCAAAATCCTACTGACGCGACATCTGAACGAAACGATCAGAAATCATTGACATCCAAATACCTTATCATTTCACTTTTATACTTGCACCAATACATCAAATTTTCAATTATAAAACTAAATTAAGTCTTAAGCAAGATTATTATATACAACACAGATTATATACAATAAATTTTAAACGAGAATATCATAACATGAATAATTTTTAATTTAAATTAAATGAATCTATGCTGTAAATTTATTATCCTTAGGAAGGAATAATATAAATGAGAAAAAAGCTATTTATAATCCATTTATTTCAAGTAAATACTTAATAAGATTATATATCACGCAATCAATAGCTATGATGGCTAAAAGTAAAAAAATTAGTTTCTATTTACTTAATATAATTTTTTAAATTAAGGTGCGATCAATATATTAAATCATCGGCCACCACGAAGGCGAAGAACAAGATGAAGAGTTGACTCCTTTTGAATATTATAGTCGGACAGCGTGCGACCGTCCTCCAATTGTTTACCAGCGAAGATCAATCTCTGTTGATCGGGTGGAATACCTTCTTTATCCTGAATCTTGGCCTTGACATTTTCGATAGTGTCTGAAGCCTCCACTTCTAGAGTTATCGTTTTCCCAGTAAGGGTTTTTACAAAAATTTGCATTCCTCCTCTGAGACGAAGAACAAGGTGAAGAGTCGATTCCTTCTGAATATTGTAATCTGATAGTGTGCGTCCATCTTCCAGTTGTTTACCCGCAAAAATCAATCTCTGTTGATCCGGCGATCTGGCGGAATACCTTCTTTATCCTGAATCTTGGCCTTGACATTTTCGATAGTGTCTGAAGCCTCCACTTCTAGAGTTATCGTTTTCCCAGTAAGGGTTTTTACAAAAATTTGCATTCCTCCTCTCAGACGAAGTACAAGATGCAGGGTTGATTCCTTTTGTATATTGTAATCAGAGAGTGTGCGCCCATCTTCAAGTTGCTTTCCAGCAAAGATCAATCTTTGTTGGTCTGGAGGAATTCCTTCTTTGTCTTGAATTTTTGCTTTTACATTTTCTATCGTATCGGAAGCTTCAACTTCAAGTGTGATAGTTTTTCCTGTAAGGGTCTTCACGAAAATTTGCATACCACCACGAAGGCGAAGAACAAGGTGAAGAGTCGATTCTTTTTGAATATTATAGTCTGACAGCGTGCGTCCGTCTTCCAATTGTTTACCAGCGAAGATCAATCTCTGTTGATCTGGCGGAATACCTTCTTTATCCTGAATCTTGGCCTTAACATTTTCAATAGTGTCTGAAGCCTCAACTTCTAGAGTTATCGTTTTTCCTGTAAGGGTCTTGACGAAAATTTGCATACCACCACGAAGGCGAAGAACAAGGTGAAGAGTCGATTCTTTTTGAATATTATAGTCTGACAGCGTGCGTCCGTCTTCCAATTGTTTACCAGCGAAGATCAATCTCTGTTGATCTGGCGGAATACCTTCTTTATCCTGAATCTTGGCCTTGACATTTTCAATAGTGTCTGAAGCCTCAACTTCCAGAGTTATCGTTTTTCCTGTAAGGGTTTTTACAAAAATTTGCATTCCTCCTCTGAGACGAAGAACAAGATGAAGAGTCGATTCCTTTTGAATATTATAGTCTGACAGCGTGCGTCCGTCTTCCAATTGTTTACCAGCGAAGATCAATCTTTGTTGATCCGGT
>NT_176922.1:149768-161143 GCF_000188095.3 Bombus impatiens | reverse complement strand
GTTTTTCCTGTAAGGGTCTTGACGAAAATTTGCATACCACCACGAAGACGAAGAACAAGGTGGAGAGTTGATTCCTTCTGAATGTTGTAATCTGATAGTGTGCGTCCATCTTCCAGTTGTTTACCCGCAAAAATCAATCTCTGTTGATCTGGCGGAATTCCTTCCTTATCTTGAATTTTTGCTTTTACATTTTCTATCGTGTCGGAAGCTTCAACTTCAAGTGTGATAGTTTTTCCTGTAAGGGTCTTCACGAAAATTTGCATACCACCACGAAGGCGAAGAACAAGGTGAAGAGTCGATTCCTTTTGAATATTATAGTCTGACAGCGTGCGTCCGTCTTCCAATTGTTTACCAGCGAAGATCAATCTCTGTTGATCGGGTGGAATACCTTCTTTATCCTGAATCTTGGCCTTGACATTTTCAATAGTGTCTGATGCCTCAACTTCTAGAGTTATCGTTTTTCCTGTAAGGGTCTTGACGAAAATTTGCATTCCTCCTCTCAGACGAAGTACAAGATGCAGGGTTGATTCCTTTTGTATATTGTAATCAGAAAGTGTGCGCCCATCTTCCAATTGTTTACCAGCAAAGATCAACCTCTGTTGGTCTGGAGGAATACCTTCTTTATCTTGAATCTTTGCTTTCACGTTCTCAATTGTATCGGAAGCTTCAACTTCAAGGGTGATAGTTTTTCCTGTCAGTGTCTTGACGAAGATCTGCATGATTATCTGTTACAAAATAAAATAAATTTTGTACTTAATTAGTGGATACTAACATGTATTCATATTAACGAAAAGAAATGTTCTCTTTGAAATTTGAGTACATTATTTATGTATTCTACTAGCATATTATAAGCTTTTTGTTTCCTGCATTTAGTACCATTTTTATATTACTTTTTACATAACTCTCTATCATATCTGATACTTCAGACAGCTTTCATCAGATATATTCCTAGCATCATAAATCACTTCACGTATCGTTTTGAAACAAAATAATCTTTGTCTTTCATTTCAACAGAATAAAAATGGTAGTATTTTGTGCACAATTATATTAAAAAGAATTATATAAATTAAAAATTTTCCATATTATCCCACAAATATAGTTATTCTCGAGGTATAATTCGCTGTAGCTTAAAGTCAACGGCTTTTATTTGTGCACTTTTTTAGAATAATCGTATGAAAGGCTTCAATCTGAATAATGCTAAGTGACACAGAGGTAATGGCGTCATACTGGAGAATCAATAATCGCCATTTTGTTTTCTGTTACTACGCAGCAGAAACGTAACGAATGATATGGAAAATTCTAGAGTTTTCTCAACAATTAATTATTAAAGATTCTTCGATTATATTAATATATGTATTTTAAATATATAGAAAATACATCCTTCGAAATTTTGTTAAAAATAGATCTTAAACTTTGCATTTGTGGTTAACGTCTTCAAGATCACTACTGTTACATTAAATTATGTTGCATTATTATTTTATTATTTTCTCTAAACAGTGCATTGGAGAATTTAAATACTGATAATTAACTCTTTCACTGCTGAAACTGTAATAATACGTTCTCTGAAATGCATGTCCGTCATACTGAATCCATTAAATTCGTAGATTTCACATAGCGTATAACCAATCGATTGCAAAATTTGTTCAGCACTGGTCGTCTTGTTACAGGAAATGTATTCAGCAGTAAGAATAAAATAATTTAGGACAAAAAGGAAGTAAAAATCGGAAAAAATAAGAAAATCTACAATTATCGAAAATTAAAATACAACAAATTCATAATGTATATAATAAACAAACGAAAGTTTTACCTTCTTTGTAGTAGCTCGTTACAGCAAAAATTTCAATAAAATTTAAGGAGTCTCACGTTCTGCCTCTGAAAACACCCAACGTCCTATACTGAACTGAATCGAAACTACAGAGAACGTTCCTTTTATATCAGGAATAATAAGTCTTACTGATCATGCGCAAGCATGTCAGAAGATTCCTAGAAAGATGCCTATTGGTTTATATTTTTATCGTCATTGAATCTCTGACGTCGCTACGTTTGGTTGGTTTCTGAGACAAAGGCTATTCTTTGCGGAATAAATTTTATTAAATTGATACCGTTTATAAAATCATTTATGGCACATTATTAGTTTTGAAATGATACGTCTCCACCAACCGAAATTTTTATTTATATGTAAATACATATGTTTCTATGAGCTGTCACATGTTGATGATAATATTATACAGCTAGAGGGCGCATAGGAAAACTGTTAAACAAAGAAAACTAATGATTCATTGTTTTTCAGAATATATTTTCTAGTAAATTCGCTATACATATAACCAACATTTATACACAATATACTAATTTTATCATTTTCCAGAAATCTCAATATTTAAGAAGTTATGTATGTGTACGTGCGTGTTTGTATATAGAGCATACGTTGGTTATGTTTAGAATATTTTTTATTTGGATGAATTTTACAATCAATTGAACACATTAATCAATTTAAGTCGATTTTAATCTTCTAAGCAATTTGATCGATTTGATATTAAATTATCCTAAAAATTCAAATAATAAAAATTGTCGCACAAAAACAATTCACTATTCATACGTGTCACATCAATATTAAAGTCATGCTACATCGCAATACGATACTAGGCTGATGTAATAATCTTGGAATTGATGAAAACTTATTAATTTGATAATAAGAATTTATTTTACAAAAAAATATTAGGATATTGAAGTAATATTTCAAATTAGGCACTGCAATCAAGATTATACATGTATTTTAATGTAATTAAAGCGATATAATTGTTTTTTTAAAATAACATTTCGTTGATATTACTTACCAAATATTTTTGGCAGAACGTAATGAAAATAGCATTTTTTTTTTTATATTTCAACAAAAATAAACAAAAATGCAATTAGACAAATCATGACTATGAAAATAGATTAAAATTCTGTTTATATGATTGTTCTACATGAAATACATGACAATTTCAAAAAACAGGCGTTTACTTACGATACTATGTACAATTTTAACATGTTGAATGCCATTCTATTTTTACAGAGATTGCCCGTGGCACCTAGTTGCATCAAACAGAATGAATGTTATATAAAATTATGTTCGTAATTTACAAAAATTATCTTCTTAAATTAAAGATGATGAATTTTGTATTATGCGATACATATTATTTTGAAATATTACTTACAAGAGATAAGTTATGATGTATAATTATGTTTAATGAATTTATCTCACAGAGGTCACCGGCGACCCCCATGGCACTAAAGTGCGACTTCACGCGAATCACATTTTTTTGCGATTATCAATTATCTCATATTATTTCTTCGCGTTGTTAAATAATTGTTCCACATCTTTATTCTTGTCGAGAGCGTTTAACAATTAGGTAGGAGCGTTTATTATACTTTTATATGCTACAAAAATTTTTGCACTTCATGTCTTCTATTTAATTTTTTATAAGTCGTAAAATATTGTGAAGACTGTGCTGATTCACCCTTACTTTGTTTAGAGTATTTCAACATGACACATCGCAATATGCACACATAATAGGTCTATATTTCACGTATAAATAAAACTATTTCTATATGTTTTATGTTTCATTAATTTCGTCATACCATTGTACTAACAATGGTAATAATGAAAAATTTATAACTATTGACATTTGTTTAAATTATGTATTTCTACTAATCTTGTCGCTCCGGCTACCGGTGACCCCCGTGGCATTCAACGTGCTAATTTAATATTTCATCATTAACATCGAAGTAACCAGCTTTAAGTACCTAGACAATTATGTAATTGATCAATAATTACAACAAATCATTAGTATAAGGAAAAAAAACGAAAAATCTCGCAGATAATATAGCTGAACTCTAAGAACAATATATTTACCTTCTACTATCGAAGTACGTTTATAATAAAACACGTAATAGCTTTTCTCACATGAAATAAATCACATATTGTTCTTAAAAGTAAAGTATAATTAGAATGGCACAGCGAATGTTTGATATGATTTTTCTATATGAAAAAAATATAACGTAATTCCCACCTTAATTTCAGTACATCATCCAGTTCTCAATACTGAAAAGATAATATATATTATTTAGATTTGAAACTTTATAAAGGCTCTACACACACGTTTTTGTAGATTTGAGGTACTGAATGAAAAAAATTTGTGAATTTCCTTTGTAATATATCTGCAGATATGTAGCGCATTACATTACATTAATATTTGGTTTAACAAATAATAATAAATTAAAGATATTACACATGTCTCTCATATATTTAAATATATACAAACATACTTTAATTAATACTGTAAAACAGAAAAAACGAAAATGGCTTAATACTCTGTCTTATAATGATTCAAAACCTGTATCAGCCCAACCTAATTAAAGGACGAAGATAAGAAGCAGAAAGATCGAAATTATGAAATTTAAATATCATTAATACACTTATTTGAAAGGACTAGTTGCACCAAACAGAATGAATGTTATATGAAATTATGTTCGTAATTTATATAAATTATCTTCTTAAATTAAACGTAAATTATATTTCCTTTGCTTTTATATCCTATCTTCTACAAGTTTCATTAAAAAATTAATACAATATCAGTCTCAGTTCTACTCGGTGCCATCCAAAAATAAATTAACTTTCTTTTTATCTCAAGTGTTCTTTTTTTCTGTAAAAGATTAGCTAATTATAATCTTACAATCGAAGTGCTATTGTGTGTGTGGCCTTCTTGTTAAAGAGGATGCTTATTATCAACTCATCTTATTTGTAAAAGCTCTTACACGATATTGTAATATGCAAAGGAATATGGAAGTGAAGAAAACCTTATTCTTATCTCATGCATGTTCGATTTATTCAATCATTGCATGTGTACAACAGAAGATTCATACACTAGGTCAAAAAAATTTATTAAATGTGAACATTTTGAAATAGTATTCAATTTCCGGTGAAATTTGTAAACAAACTACAGGAAAATATTAAGAATTCTTGACACGTGCACTTAACCCTCATTAGACAGCAAAGCGTTTATTTTAATGATTGATTTTTCAACTCTGCTTTCTTGGAATCTTCTGCGTGAATCAGTACACGCGGTGTGAACATACGTTGTTAGGAGTTGTTTATGCAGGGAAACATTCTGCACTTCTTTACGACTACACACACAACATACACACGAATTCTCAATACAAACTAACCTACTTTTAACTTTTCAAAACTTATAAATGTTCAGTTTTTACACCACCCTTTCTATTAAACTTTTTCGTCATACATTGTGACTTTGAAATATAGCTAAATAAGTAATTCAAAACTAATTAACGCATTCATCATTTCCTTTGACAAAATCCTAGTGCTGGAACTAATCGTACCAATTGCCTGTTTGGGAAAGATCTTTAGTCTTTTTAGAAGTATCCAGTGAAATATTTGCAAAAGTGTAACTATTTTAAAAGTAACATCATGCTTATTTTTATAATAATTCTAAAAACTAGAATTTACGTAAAATAAATTTAATAAATGAAATCCGAAATATTGCATTATTTTAAAGATGTTTGGAACTTGCTAAAAAATTAAGTTGCTCATAACAGACAAAGCAATGCATAATGTTTTGTCATTAAAATATTAAACTTAGTACTAATAGAAACGTGATAACTCTATGATATTATTATACATTCAAAAACAAAGTCAAGGTGCAATGATATAATCCGACCTAATAATTTCTTTCGCCATTAAAATCACGATTGCGAATTAAAACGATGCGCTATTGGTTGTCCAAAGGGAGATACATTCCAAATAATTACAATACTGTATTAATAGATCATTAGTCTTGTTTTAAACTTTGATATCTTTCCAATATAGAAACAACCTCATTGAACAAGCAATTGACACGAGAAAATTTTATTTCTTATACTATATAAGTTATGAGTAAATCGATAAAGCGAATATTTTGGTAGATCTACTTGGAGTCAGTCTCCATTTTGATCTCCTCTGCTTTTTTATCCTTTTTTGAAGCTTCACTATCTGTTCCTTCTCCATTACTGTTGTCACGTCTTCGTTTTCTAGCATATCGGCCCTTATATTTAGGTGGCGGAAGTTGTTCCATGCCCAAAACTTTATGAATTTGACGAAATGCAACTAATCGTAAAGCATGTTGCGCTGAAGCAGTTATATCTTCCCTTTGTTGGGCTGTCATATTGCCTATTGCATCAACTGGCTCTTTTTCGCACGGATCAGATAATCCTATGAAGAAATACATTATTTATAACCAGTGTAATTCAATACAAAACTATATAAAATTTTATATAAGTATATAAAAATCAGATTGCCAATCATCTATGCAATACTGCAAAATTTCCATTGAGATAAAAAAATCGAAATACTCGATCTTGGAACCTACAATGGATTTCACAATACACTCAGTCTCGTCATCAAAATCATCATTTGGTTTTACGATTTTAAAAAATTTGAATTTTTGTACTGATTATATTAATTAGCGGGAAGATATTACGATATACCTGGGCTTCCTGGAAGCAATATTCCGCCAGCAACGCATTCTAGAAGTCTTCTTAATGCTTCACCTGGACTAAGAGGTCCTCCAGCAGTACTAATCACTTTCTCAGTTAACAATTCTAGTGCCTGAAAGAAGATTGAACACCTGTTTGTTTCTATCTAATCCTTATATTCTGACCGGGACTGAATCCAGCCAAAATATAAAGAAGAGTCTATATCAGAAATTCTACATTAACGTGAAATAGACAAAATCCTCGGCCACTATACAAGACAATACTGTATTCAGTTTTGAATTTTTTGAATTATCAATGAATAGTTACAAACCACTTTGTTCTACTTCTAATAAAATCAGATATCATATATGTATCATAAAAGAGTCGTTTCATACTAACCCATGGGTTTAATGGTCCCCACGTGGGTACACGGTTACAAAGATCACGCATTATGCGAATGACCATAACACAGCTCTGCAGTGAAGTTGCTCTAGCCTGTTAAATACGATCAGTATTTTAGTACATACAATTTGATACACACTTTAAAGTCTCTGAGTCTTCTGGAGATGCGACACCCTAAACTACTTTTAATTTGCTTTGTGTGGGCTTTAGCTATCCTCCCAGCCTCGTGCCTATAGCTCCTAAATATTAGCCCATATCAAAATTATCGGGTGTTTATTAAGTATTTCCTGAACAATTAATGCCTAACATAATATTTAAAAAAAAGTGCAACGTATCAGAAAAACTGTACACTTGTCGAACTGCCAAATACAACTATTGAACTTATAACTGAAAAACACCCGATATACTTATGACACCACTGTGTGTTTGTGCTTGTCTGTCTTTCAATATTTAACAGTGCTTTCAATGCACATTATGTAGAAAGTATGAAATAAAGTACATATGTATAAAGAGAAATACACTAACTTCAAGGATTTCTAAGACAGACCTAGAACAGACTCAGTCTAGGCTACAATGCATTAAGATTAATCCAGAATAATGAATAAGCTTGATCATAAGCATCGTAAAGCAATTTAGTGCATTATAAACAAAACAAACAAAACTACATCTTTTGAAGAAAAATTACGTACTTTTAACACGACTTTCTGCAAACAGTTTCCTATTATTCTGGATGTTGATGATTTGAAGTAAAGCAAATGTAAATGCTTTTGATGTGCATTAATATTTTAAATGCTACAATTCACGTTTACATTATGCTTATACTTCTTGCCTGAGACTATCTGATTGCACGTTCGATGTATTCTGTTTCTGAAATTATGCTATACATACACTTCTTTCTCTTCCTTTTTCCCTTTTTAAACAAATTCTGCCAATAATAAAATATTGCCACTACCATCCACTTATAATAACTAACACATTGATTATAAATTACAAATAGTACATGACAAAGATTTTCGGATTAACTACCATAAAATGTAATATTAGTGGATAAAGTGGATTGGCAAACCTACAAAACTGAAACATCAAACGTGATCAAATAAACATTTCAGACAAAATCATATCAACAAGAAGATAGATAGTAATAAAAATAAAATTGTCACAAGGCTGGAAGTTCTAAGACTGCTCTTTTTGGCGGACAGAGAGAGAGGACAACTTGCACGCGTTTCACGTATTAGGAAAAAATAACAGAAAACAGTCACTAGTGCCAACAAAATGGCACTGACAATTCGAGATCTTGAACTGAGAGTTGATTGATTCAAACCTGAAACCACTTGGCATGCCTGAGTGCAGCTAAAGCCTCCAAACACTTAGCCTTGGGAAGTACATCCGGTGGATCCGGTTTCGTCACAGCGGGCGCCGCGGGCGTTGTTTGCGGTTGAGCAGCTCCCTGTTGCTGCTGTCCAGCATTATCTGAGATTCCAACAAAGAAAGCACAACACGCTTAGACAACACTTAGAGTGTTTGATCATGCCCAACTTGGGTTTTCCCTCTATGTATAATTATATTTTAACTCAAGTACATCAAACTTGAGGGCATAGTCTAAAACATTCTCATTGAAATAAAAATAAACCTAATCGAATGTAGTACATAACAATGATGCATTACTCCTATTCCTGGACGTCCTTTCTTCGCGTTACAAAAGAACGACCGACGTTTCTTACTAAAATTGACAGCGTTACTTAAAATTGAATATTAAAATAACGCTATCAAAAGAATCGTCGGTTAAGAATAAGGAGTTAACTGCGCATTGTGTATTATGCGTACAGCATTCGATGATAGAGGGTTTTCATTAAAATTATTAATGCATGATCAAAAAGTCCATAGTTTTAAGATTGCCTCAGCGTTGTTTCCTCATACCAAAAGCGTGTCCACGTTCATAATAACATATTATCTTCCTTAATGGAGACTCCAGCTTAACTATTATCGACATAACTTATAAAGTATACTACTACAAATTAACTTAAAACGAAGAAAAGCGACATCTAATCGTACCAAGTTTACGCTCTCTCTTTTCCGTTAAAAAATGGCTGTTAATATATTTCTATCTACGCTCTTACATATTTTTAAATAGTAATGCCTTTCAAAAATATAAATTATACTCAGTCGTGGACACACTAAAATGCGGCTGTATCAAAAAGAAAAAGGAATTTTTCATGTTAGAGCGTATATACACTGGCAACCGTTGAAGTCCTTGGCTGCCCCTGCATCATCCTGGTGCTTAGAAAAATTTACAAAGAAGCTTTTGGGCCATGAAAAGAACAAACAAAATTCATAAACCACGTTTTCAAGAAAGTAGCATGAAAATAAAAAATGCTTTCTGTAAAATCTCTAAAATTATCAGTTATCCTTTTCTTGGCCACTATGAAAATATAAAACGATCAAATCACCTGCAGCAGCAGCTGGTTTGGGAGTTTCGCGCATTAAAGGACTGGTAAGTGTTACGCTAACAGTCACGCTGCCTCCTGAAACAGTTAATGCTGCTGACTCTGGGTGTTTCCCAACATTGTAAGTATCCTCGGGAGCTACGATCTTCAACTGTGCCGGAAGTATCTCAGCAACTTTATTTAATAATGATCTGTAAATAAGAAAATATTTATATATGAATTTGTGTACAAAATTAATATATTTATATACAAATACATAAATTTTTCCAACTAACCGTGTTGGTTTTTCTGCACACAGGACTACAAGACAAACGTGATTGTCACCAGATAATAGAAGTCCCTTCGCTAAATTGCCAACACGCATTACCCCTCTTAATATCCTGGAATCTTCTTTTTCCTTTTGGAATGAAAACAAATTGCCGTCGCTGCCATCTTCTTTCTGCGGCGTTATTGTTTTCTTTTTGTCAGAATCTTCTTTAATTTTGACTATATCTGCATTTTGTTGCTGTTGTTGTGACTGCTGTTGTTGAGGTTGCTGCGGTGTAGTCGTAGTTGGAGCCGTTGAAGTAGCATTAGTAATAGATGGAGCTGTTTTCTTGCCTGCAATTATAAAAATATTTTAACTATACTACAGATATAAAATATAAAATAAGAAAAAGATAAAAAAAGAAATAATTACCTGCTTCTGCCAATGTATCAGATACAAATTTCAATGCCTTTTCAGTATGTGAAACGATCTTCTGAACTGCCAGCAGTTCCTGTTCTTTAGGATATATGGTGGTATGATGAGCTAATACATGTTTGTCATCTGATGAATCTGGCCTTCTTTGAGGACCAGGGAACATCATCATCGGTGGTGGTCCTGGGAAAGGACGTGGCATTGGTGGAGCTCCAGGTCCACGTCCATAGCGTCGATACCACTCATAGTACTCACATTCTTCTTCATAGCGTCGTCTTTCTTCCCAATACATCATTTCCTCATCCATCATTGGACCCATAGGTCCCAATTGATTAATTTCTTCTCTACGTCGTAAATAATCGTCTCGCATTTGTTGTCTACGAAATTTTTCTTCTAACATCTTTCTTTGCTTCAAACTTGGTTTCATATCAACAACTAAGTCGGGATTAACTTTTTTCTTATAAGCAAATCTGTGTCGCCTTCCTTTCATATGCATATCTTTGGCATTGGGGTCATTAAATCTGCATTCACAAAGCTTACAATTAAAACTTATGATTTTTCCATCTTCGGATTTGTTTTCTTCTATGTACTCTTGACCAACTGGTTGAATATCTTTTTCATCAACAGCTGCTTCTTCGACAGTTTCCTCTGTTGCAGTTTCTTCTGTCTTAATTTCCGGGGCTTGATTTTGATTTACAGTCCCCAAATTTCCAGCTGCAAATATTACACATGATATTAATATGTATTTCGTAGCTATCAAATTTGTATATTCAATTTAACATAGAATGTGTATCTGTAAAAAAAAAGATTACTTACAAGCAACAAAGTTAATTTTAGGAGTAGCTGTTACAGTTGGCTTCTTAACCCCTGTAGTTTTAGCTGCGGCTGCTGGTTTTGGGTTCAAAACTGTTGGATCTGCACTTGGTATCGGTTTACCAAGTTTAGTGTGTAACTTAACAACTTTTTGATGTTTAGCCCCCCTAATATGAGCAGCATAAGCATCATTTCCAGTACAAGTTACATCACAAAGTTCGCAACGTAGACTGTTGCCTGCGCCACGTGCCGGTGGTTGTTGCGGTACTTTCAGAGAAGCTTCTTTCTTCTTATGTTTTTGGCCCTCCAGATGCTCACGGTACGTTTGAGGTCCAGCACAGCTGATCTTACAGACATCGCAATAGTGTAGTTGTTGTGGCTTAGGGGGCTGCTTGGGCCGCATTGCCTTCATTCCTCCCCCTCCAGTGCCAAATCCCTTTCGTCCGTAGCCCTGCCAACCTCCAGTCTTCTGGTTAGTTGAATTGCTGTTTGCACTCTGTTGGGCTACATACATAGTCGCAGCGCTA
>NT_176922.1:113633-149614 GCF_000188095.3 Bombus impatiens | reverse complement strand
ATAGTCGCAGCGCTATATAGCGCTGCGTCGTAGCCGGAATACGTTGTACTCGCCGTTTCTAAGGGAAATGAAATTGAAACCTCAAACTTTGGAGGAGTCAATCCTTTATATTCATGGAACCATTCTACTAACTTGTACCCATCAAAATGAATACTTTATTCTTTTGATGAAACATTTATCACGTATAATGTATAGTAATCACAAATCTTTATATAAAGTCAATTTTATAACTTCAGAAAGATTCAATTCAGCTAAATTTTTAAGCCATGTCATGGTTTAAAATATTAGCAGAATTTTATTGTATCATTCATATGTATCAATTCCAATACCCAGAGGATCAATTTCATGTTATTAGTGCCTACATCACGGTTAGCAGGACATTTACATAGGATTTTCAATCTTGGCGAAAAATATTAACATATATACATATATATATATATATATAATTTAATGAAAACTTACTATTTGTAGCTGTCGATGGTGTAGCCGCGGGTGTTGCAGGAGCTGTATATCCTGAAGAATAGGTAGCACTTTGAGTAGGATTAGATTGCTGATAAGCTGTACTTGATGCTTGGTATGTTTTAGCTTGTCCAGTAGTAGTAGCTTGTCTGGCTGTGCCTGTATAAGCACTAGTGGTGCTATATGCAGGTTTCGCAGCTTGATAATGTGTTTCTGTAGTAGTGTAAGTCGCTGCAGCTGCGGCAGGTTGCTGATAATAAGTTTTAGCAGCGTCGTATGTAGCTGCAGGTGCAGCACGCCCGTAACCGTAATCGTATGTCTGAGCCACAGTACCAGGATTAGCAGCTATAAAGAAAAAGGACCTTATGAAACTGGAATGTAAGCATGAAAATACTGGATACTGGACTCTATTTATGAAAGAAAAGAAAGATGAAAAATATGAAATTGATTAAAATGAACTTACCAGCGTACGTGGTCCCAGTAGCGGCTGCAGCGGCGGCCGCTTGATACGTTTCGTAACCTGTAGCCGCAGCAGCAGCGGGTCGTTGAGTGTACGTGGCGGCAGTTGCCGCTGGAGTTACTGCGTATCCCGCTTGACCAGTCTGATAAGCGGCTGCGCTGGTCGCTCTGTTCGAAAGAATAAATAGGTTTTCTTACAGACAAGGAATACAATGAAAAATGGAAACGCAAAACGAAAAAGACCTCTATCGGATCCGTGCCCGGGAGAGACGCTCGATGGACGCTCTACTCTCAGCAAGAAATGGCGGCCAAGCCGGCTGGGCTCTCGCGTGCACCGATTTTAACGAACAATTATTACTCCCGCCAACGTAGTTACCGTCACGAATTTTCGAAAAACTTAACACTAGCTACTTAATAATTATGGTATGCAATCGATTTCGTACCCATATTGCGTTCCGCCGTGAGTAAACCCAAAATAATTGTTCTGAGCCATCCTTCCTCGCAGAGAATCCCGGAAAGAAGGACAATGGAGGAAGTTGTAGGGCGTGCCACGAACTCGATAGAATGGCGGCGCTGCCGCGGCTCCTATTGGTTATTCTGTTGGAGCCGGGCGCAACAATTGCAAGAATGCCGCGCCCTCAGTGGCCGCTTCCACGAGAACCCTTCGTCGTCCTCCGACAAACTACCTCCGCGCAAATCAACGCGCTACCGTACTAGCCAGAGAAACTACCGCGAGAAAGTATTCACGAAGCGGACAGATGTATACGGTTAATTGAAACTTAACTTACTGCGTGTTTTCTCGTTATCTCCGTTATCCGGGGTAGTATGTAGTTTGTGTAATTTTCGCGGCTGGTGCGTGTTGCAGTGAACGTCCGGCGTGCGCAAGAAAGGGCTAGTTTGCCGGTGACGCGTGCGTTCAACGAATTATTTTTCACGCCCCCTATTAGTAACTGCATCTATCGTTTAGAATTGAAGCGCTCTCTAGTAGGTCTTATCATAATTCTAATGAAATCTTTTTCCACTCGCACAACCAATTTGAAAGTAATACTTACGTTCGATACGTAACCGTAAATATTTTAAATATTATTTTTTTTTTAATCATACAAACTCGCGATACATCATGCCACCGCAGTTAGCAAAGAAAAAGCATGCTAAATATTTCCAGAGGTTATTGCAAATTATGCCCAATTCATGTTCAGCAGAATTTGACTGCTCTAGACTTGCTGTGGCGTTTTTTGCTATATCAGGATTAGACATATTGAATTGCTTGAATGATCTTAGCGAACAAACTAAATTAGAGGCAATAGACTGGATCTATGGGCTTCAAGTAACCGGAGCTGGACCACGCTCCGGCTTTCAGCCTTCGACAACAATACCAAAGGATGCTCCAAAGTATCAATGTGGTCATTTAGCAATGACATATATTGGATTAGTTACTCTCTTAATTCTTGGAGATGATTTAAGTCGAGTCGACAGAGAATCTATTATTGAAGGAATGCGAGCATGTCAAAATCCAGATGGATCATTTACAGCTATTATAACAGGATGTGAAAGTGATATGAGGTTCCTTTACTGTGCTTGTTGTATATCTATAATTTTAAATGATTGGTCAGGCATTGACAAGACAAAAGCAATTGACTACATTTTAAAGAGCATTGTAAGTTTTTATCCTTTCCTCTTTTTATTTTACTTATAAAGAGTATTAACAAAAATTGGCTCTGTCTACTTAATTTTATCATAGCACAATATCTCAACAATGATTATAGTCATATGATGGAGCAATGGGCCAAGGACCTGGTCTTGAATCACATGGAGGATCTACATTTTGTGCTGTAGCTAGCCTATTTCTCATGAACGAACTTCATAATGTATTGACAAATGATCAATTAAACAGACTAAAAAGATGGTGTCTTATGAGGCAAGATAGTGGCTTTCATGGGCGACCCGGAAAGCCTTCTGATACTTGTTATAGTTTTTGGGTGGGAGCAACTCTACAAATGCTTGATATTAACAAATTATCAGATCCTGATGAAAATAGGGCATTCCTGCTTGAAACTCAAGATAATATCGTGGGAGGATTTGGAAAATTTGCTGACTGTCTCCCAGATCCTCTTCATACTTATCTAGGTATGTAGCAGATAGGATATCCATAAAAATAATGTACAATAAAGATAATATACAATATGAATACCTAATTTTTTAGGTTTATGTGGTTTAAGCCTCTTAGGAGAAACTGGTTTATGCGTAATGAACGCTGCGCTTAACATCTCTGATCGAGCGTATAAACATTTACTAAAAATTCATGAAGTATGGTAGTGCAGTTAACAGTCGTATAAAGTATTTGCAACAACTGAATATCATATCCAACGCACAGAGCTTAAAGTACGAAGGAAAAGTAACATTTTTGCATTTCCATGGATCCTATTTGTACAGTTTCCACAGATCCTCTGTGCCTAGAATTGTTATTCCAAAAGCGTCAATTAACAAAAATATTATGATTTTGAGGTATGTTATCAATTATTCTGTTTCAATTAAGACATTTGTTGAACATGTATCCAAAGCACATATTGAAAATAAGAGGAAAAACAATAGCATAATTTAAATGCATCTTAAAGTGTCATTAAGTATATACAAATTTTAAAAATTCTAATAAAAACAACAAAAAAATATGTACAAAGTATTTCTAATTGATACCCTACATCATAATAAAAATTTATAAAATTATTATTCAACTAGTATCTTTCACTTTTTTTGAGAAATTATTAACACAATGCTTCATCCAAAAAAGCATTGTATTATATTGTATCGTTAAATGAAGAAGTTTCGTGGTCAGATCCCGTTCTTTTATATTCACAATGACACCGTCGATGAATGAGCGCGTACTGCAAAGGAGAAAACTCCTTAACACTGCGAAGTTGCCCGAGCGTAGATGCCACATGCGCCCCACCTCGCGGAGCGATGATTCCATGGTAACCGGGGTGGGTTCGCAGACCACAACAGACGACGTTCGTTCGTTCAGTCGAATAGACTGTGGGACTTGAGAAGAGAGTGTTCTATCTTTGCCGGTGTGATTTCTCGTTTTTTTTTCGCATACATGTGTATTGTGTTCAATTACGTCTAGTTCGATAAAATATTTTTAAAGGTTCATCATACCGGTGGAATCTCTAACGCGCACGAAAACAAAGTGGAACGCAAACAAAACAATAGAACAATATCTATCCTACGGTTGTTGGAAAAGAGAAACTTCATTGTCAAGTGTTGGGGTCGCATTCGCGGCCCAGGCATCAGCAGAGGTTAGTGCGCGTCTAAAATTTAAATTAATTTGGTATGAACAAGACTGCTTCTTTACAGTCAAGAATGGAATCGCTAAACGATCGTTCAAACATACATAATTCAGGACAAACGTATTTACCGTCGGGTAATGCGCGTGATCGAAGAGAGTTTGTTCGATATAAAATTCATTTTTAAATTCTATACTTAATTTTAATAGTATTTCTTTTTAAGTTATTTATTTACATTTGAATTACTTTTTATTCTGTGAGGTCGTTAAAATTTGATATTTCACATCATTTCGTGATGATATCATGTTGGAAGTTAACTTCCATCAAAATAAAAAGAGCGGAAAAAGTTCACAGTATAATAATACATATATGTACTTAAAGATAAATAGAAACTTGGGAACTTACGAAACCACAGTTGGCGTATAACTCGCGGAAACGGAAAAGAGAATAGTTCTCGTACCATCACTCTTATCATGACATTGAGTCACGTGAAAAGGAAAGTATGTACAACACGATGGAAACTGAATTTCGCAAAACCGACGAGTCCGTTTAATTGCGTCAGTTAGTCGTGGCTGAATAGATGCATGTAACTTAATTCCGTATGTGCATTTATCACCGTGTAAGTGACGGGTACCAAGAGGAGTAACAGAGTAATACAAAAACATTGTGTATATTTAGAAAATAACGTCCAAAGCTTGTCCAAGGTATCGCGAATTAATCGATTATCAGTATAGCGTGAAATTTTCCACAGTATACGATTTTCATCCACGCAATCGTGCATATCCGAAGGCAAACAGAAAAGGGGGATAGAAATATGGGGTAAACATCTTTTTCGGCTCAATGTAAATCGCGCTTTAACGTAAATGAACCGTCTAGTCTACGGAATGTGAGCCTGTAAAGGCAACCTTAACAAGTAACCGTGCAATGAATGAGACTGTTGTACAACGGGCGTTCACCGTTCTGTTTCTAATTAATACCAGCACAATAGTATGGCTTTTCGCCAGTTATTTTTATCTCCGCAAATCCGTCTGATATGTGCGCTCTCGATGACTGCGACAACTTCATTTGCGGTACTTAACCAGTTGATTCGCGTTTCATCAATCAATCAATTTGCCTGAATTATGGGTTAGGTGCATATACAGTACTGTGCAAAAGTCTTAGACCATTTTATGTAGAAATACCAGACTAGAATACTTGATGTTATTTGCATTTTATTGTCATTTTTTAGAGAATCCAAGAATCTAAGTAATTTATGAAATACTTATTAAATTGAGGTAATTAATATTTTATGACGTCTCTTTTTACTATCTCATAATTTTTTAATTCTGCAATCCTCTGTTCAGTTTTTCTTAAGATTGAATCCCACTTTTTAATTTCGTTGACGTTATGTACCCCATACGTATTTTATAATGCATTCTAATGCGTTATATGTTCCGTGCACTTTTATTCGGTTAAAATTTGAACTATGTTTTATATTGAAGAATAATTAAGGTAACTATTTATGTTAAGAATGATGGATTTATTCACGATGTGCGACAGGTTGTAATTTGAAATTTCAATGCTATACGTATAGGATCAACTGTATCTTCAACCTTGAATAAGCTATCTGCTTAAAACAGAGGCAGCGATGAAAATATGTCCCTCCTAGAGCTCTGAAGGACACAACATTAATTTTGTTCTCCCTTTTTCATTATATGCATCTTGTACATTCTTCCAAGAGAGATCATAAAATTTCATATCCTATTTGTTTTATCACGTAATAAAATATTTTCTAACATTGAATATTTTTGTAGATTTCATAATATATATCTTTTTCGATTGCAAATATATGCAAATATATAAACGGATACGATGAATGAAATTGAGAATGAAACGATTTTTTTAGATTTTTGATAATCCAGTTCATTATCTAATTCTATTTAAAATTGCTTAAAAGCAGTCGCACAGTTTAAAGGAGCTAAAATAAAAAACTTATATATTTCAAAAATAGATATAATATAATATCTAAAATAATCACTGCACAAAAATTACTTACCAATTCTACATATAAAAATATCCTTCTCACATATTTGTACATTATGAATCGTATATTTAATTCTATTTAAAATTATTTCAAAATACGCATATGATCTAAAGATCAGATAAAATACTCTTCTCACATACCTACACGCCGAATCAAATACGTTTGAATATCGAGAAAAGTCGATATCGCGAGGACATAGTCCCGCGCTCGTTAAGATCGTCGAAGGATTACAATTGAGATTCGCTCGGCAGATAGGATAAAAAGTTGAAATTGGATACGATTCCGTGAGAGAATCTTGCGTGTGCAATCGGCGGGATCGATATCCAAAAACGACCGCTACAGGCTACAAGTTAGCCAGGCAGGAACGTGGACCTCTCGAAAGTCGTATTTAACAGACGAACGCGTGACCTTTGTGGATAGAGTATAATCCTTCTCGTAACTTTGTCCATGTGAGCACGTGCGCACCGCGTTGTGTACGACATGTGCGTTCGTGCACACACACGAAGCTGAACACATCGATCGAAGGGCAGGTGGTGGGTATATTCTCAGACAAGATGCTCAGTTTAACAAGGAGGTTCGTGCCAGTTGCACAGCTGTCGGTGTGACAGCTGCATCTTTCGAAATAAAAAGAAAAACGTTAAGGAAATTGAGGGTTGGGAAGAAGACGAACGTTGCCACTCGATTTGAAATCGTTTGATGATTCGTTATTTTCAATTGTTGAAAAAAATAAATTGCAGTATTACTTGATTTGATTGATCTCTTTATGTGATGCTTTGCCTGATGAAATATACTTTTTAGTTTAATCGAATTAGCTACATATACACATATATTAGAATATCATTTACGTGAATTTATCGGAGCGTAAACAGTTTATATAATTGAAGTTTATATAATAAGAATCCGCTGATTCCGCTTATTTTCTATGATACGATAGTTCACGTTCAGACATGTGGATTCAATCGACTAAAATTTCTTTTAAATAAATGCAGTGTATACGTACTATATAAAAAAGTAACGTTAAAGAAAGCGAGGGTTAGGAAATTGCCACTTGATTTGAAATCGTTCGACCATTCGTTACTTTCAATTATGAAAAAACAAAAACAAAAAATAAATAAATTGGAGTAACGCTTGATTTGATACCTCTACATAATGTTTTGCGATGAAATACACTTTTCAATCTCATCAAATTAGTTATATACATATGTATATATAGTAGAATTGCGCTTACATAAATTTATCGGAAGTCAAATAGTTTATATAATTGGAGTTCGTGTAATAGAATGATTCTCGTTCATATAACAGTTCACGTTCAGATAAATGGATTTAACCGACAGAAATTCATATAATCGGATAATTGAACTAACGTTCAAATAAATGGGCTTGGTATAAGTGGCGTTATATAAACGTATGGAAATATCGTATAAACGTAAAGGAAATAACGAAGTGGGAAGAAAATGAAGATTGACTTTCCATTCGAAATCATATTGCGACTATTCATTACTTCCAACTATTGAAAAAACTAAATTGGAATCAAATTAATGATAATGGAATACATTTTTTAATTCCATCAAACTAAGTACGTTATTGTCTCACTTGTAAGGGAAATGATGGTTCGATGACGATAACGACGGTTTAATAACTCGAATCGTTGAAGATATAAGTCAACATAGGAGACTCATTGGATTATTATTCTTATTTGGAAAATCCCTCCGTTTCGTAAACTTAATTGCATATGACGCTGTTATCAAAACTGTCATGAAGAAAGAGTGATGGATCATTTGCGCTCCAAAATCGTTTGACGAGAGTACCGACAATTCCATTACCCGAATTGCTGAACAAACAAATTAAAACGAATTAACTATTTCCACGTGGACTGTTCTAATTTAGAAGGTTCCTAAACTTCACAAATCTAAGAAACACATAATGCGATATATGAATTTCAACGATTCGTTGCTTCAAGCATTTAGAAATATAAGTTTACCATAATTAAGTATAGGGTAAATATCGATATAATCGCACGTGAAAATTGTTAAGGAAATTGAAGATGGAGAAGAAATTGCAGATCATTATTACTTAATAAAGACAACAGCGATAAGCTTAACAAAATAATAATCATTCGTCAAGAATATAAAAGTCCATCCTTTTGAAAGAAATAATGAAACGTTTCCAATTGAGTTTTTTCGCACCGTCATAATTCTTTAATTTTATAGATTCGATCACGTGTGAAATTGCCTCTCTAGATTCAGATACAGTTATTCAATACGACGCAATGCGAACAAAATTGCCTGCAAAGTTCAATTTGCAAGCAGGCAAGAAACGAGAGTGTCGCGTGCACACACGACGTGTACATGTTCTTGACGTTAAAAATAATGTTCGTGCATACGTTAGAAAATTGTGGACTGTTAGGTCCTATCCTTCGACACATCGCGATAGAACGAAGCAGATAACTAATTATAGAAATGACGAACCTCCAGCCTACTCGGAAATATACCTGCAGTTCACCTGTTTATCTACGCTTTTTAACTTCTTTACGAAATTATTGTCTCTATTTCGCATTAGCTTAAAACATGAAACCACGAAGAATTCACTTCTGTCATCTAAATATTTTAAATAAATAATTTAAATAATCGTATAACTTTTCGAAAGAAGACTATACTATAAAATAGTTATTTTAATATCTTCTGTTAAATTTCATTTTAGCAATAATTTTTGTGTATTTATATACAGTTTTATTCATTATTCAAGTAATCATGATTATTAGTTGTATCAGTAAGATAACACAGTTCAGAAATGCATTAGTCAGCAATGATTCATCGCGGAAACCAGATTTATTGTATAGATATTTAATGTTCGAGCGAAGCAAGAAAACGAAATTACAGAAAATTTCATGGAGCCACCGATCTGACACGGATGAAGATCAGAATAGAATCTTTGACCTGTTTTTAAAGCGCTACCGGAAACTATAAACTCCGTATCGTATCTCTTGTCTCATTTTATGCGAGTTATGGTACAACACTGTACAAATATATGCTACCGTTAAAAAATATCCCCAGACACTTGCTCACCTTTGACAAGGTGTATTTTAATTTAACTTGTAGATAAATTATAGATAAATCGAATTTCAAGGACTTTAATATTTATAATCGTCGTAACTACATATAATATAATATCGTTGTTTTAATTAAATTGTTTTTCAGAAGCCAAAGTACAATAATAAAGCCGGAGTTTGTTATCATCGCGCGTTTACAGAATTACAAATAAAAATGATGTATTGATAGATAAGGACTACGTTCCGTATTATTATTTTGTTATTATGACGTGATATAATTGGTTTTAGATAACTACTAGACATACAATTAGATATTGATCCCTGTAAGTGTGAAACAAGTTACGGAAAAGTTATTTATCCCAATATTATATACATAGTTTCTAAATTACACATTGATAAGAAAAGTTTTTCTAAACCTATATATTATTATTATTATTATATTATTATTATATTATTATTATTATATTAATTATCGAATTTAAAAGATTGAAAATTGTTTCGAGGAAAATGTAGTTTCTTTTTTTTCCGGGTCGTTGTTCCAATAAAAGAAAGTGGATCACTTTAGAAAATGTATTCCAATTATAGAGATCTTCTGATCAAAACAAAATACGTAGCTAGTTTGTACTGATGAAAGAATTTGTGGACCGTGCATCTTGAAATTTGACGATGTCAATAGCGAATAATGCGCTTAATATGGATACTCGACAACCGCCTAATGGCGCGCTAGTAACTCGATCTATTGTAGTTAGGAAACGACCAAGCAAAGAGAGCGAAAGTTCTGCCAGCGATCGATCATTTGTTTTAGTCGTACGACTTTACGGTGTTTCCCAGCAGGACAATACATCAATTAAATCCTTTCAACTGGAATTTAATTTCCTGCTTTAGAATTGTATTGAATAGATTAGATATTGTCTGATACACATTAGTTGGGTAGTTTTATCTATACTATACATATATGTATGTATCTAGAAAATCATTTAAGAGTTATCTAAAAATTATTTAAAAAATAACTATAAGAATTTATCTATAAATTATCTAAAATTACTTACATAGTATTTTAGATAAGAAAACTAGTTTATGATTAAATTATTTCTTTTAGATAGAAACAATATTGTTGAAGTCGGTCTTGAAGGGATTAAATATCATTTCAAATCTGTTATTTGCGTGTAATGCTTTTACTTTTATAAAATATTTCATTTTGTTTTACTTCAAACTACCGTGTACTAATTCTTGCATATCGCAAATATCGTTCGATGTGTGTTCGAGTGTTTAAGCGGTACGAACGATTTAGGATACGACTGGAATAGGACTCTCGTTTCAGTATGATCTACTACCTCATAAATCAAGTATATTCACCAAAAGAGTTACAAATTTTATTGGTTTATTTCGAAATTCAATAATTTCATTGGTTAAATGCTTCTAATAGAATTTGCGCACAATACTAGCTGCTAAACATACGATAATGAATTATTCTTATTAGAATTAATCAGGATTAGTTGGATGAATCAGTCACGATAAATTTAGATATGTTACCTTTGACGTTTTAAAGTAATTGAGTACCATCCCTAAAGTGAAACCTCAATTTATTTATTACACTTCCGTGTAATTAATGTTCCCACTTTAAGAGCCACTCTATTATCCAGACCTTTTTCTTTTTTGTCTTAATTGCTTACTTTTATGTAACACTGTTCATATAATTATATAATATTACATTACTTTTGTAAAATTATAATTGCAGTATTTATCTAATAGTTTGTGCTTTATCGCTGCCGTCTAAGTAATTGAAAAATTTAATAAAGATTGGATTTGTTATGAATCCACGGTTTTCGATCGATACAAAAAATATCTACCTGGGTTCTCATGCACAATTGAACTAATATTATCGATGAAATTACAAGTTATCAATAGATTATCAATTTTAAATTACTAATCTTCATAATAAAATAATAAAGAAATTTCATAAATTACGAATTATTCGATTGCCCTATTTGACATAAAACTATAAAATTATAAAAAAGAAGCTTATAACTTACAACGTACAGCTTGCAATTTAACGATTCACTAATATTTTTAATTAATAAATCATTTTGTGAAAAGATGTTGACACAATGTGGTTTCTTAGATTTTTTTATCATATATGAACTTAGTAGATGACAATACATTTAATCTGAACGATCATCCTGACGATCATAGATCGAATCACGCGCGTGAGTATTTCCAGCGTTTCGATAACTCGAGTGCTTTAAAAGCGCTTCGGACGTTCTCGAATGTCTTAAGATCAGTCGAATGCTCGAAAATCTTGAAAATTCGCATTCGGGTAAAATGATAGGGAATTTTGAGGTACTCTAATACTCGATCGATATCGATATTTGTCATGTTCTCGAAATACATATCGATCTAACCGTATCGAGACTAGGTAATATCCCGTAGCGCGCATCCATTTGCCCCTATTACGTCGATAAACGAGAATGAGAGTCTCTGGCTTGCCTTGACGCTCCTTACAAATCGATCCAACTTCCATACAACTATACCTCTTCGATATAAACGTCTATATGTGTGTGTATATACATATATGATTATACCTCGCGACGACAAACCACACGCACATTACGTTCCATTTCCAGTGTATCGGGTTTGACCTCAGTTATTGACATAAATTACACGAATGAGGGAGCATGTATGCTGCAACCTATTTAATTCTTTGCCCTCCACCAACTTGCACCGATCGTTTGTTTTCTTTCCTTTCTATTCTTCTGTTCCATTCTTAACTATTTTGTAATGGTAATTTAATTTTATAATGATAATTTGATCCTGAAATAAAGAATTGGAGCCTAACGGTGAAATTTTATGGAGATAATTGGAAAACAGGGATAACTTTTTTTTCACGAAATCCTTATAATTACTGAATTGTATCGGTTTATCTGCAATATTGAATACACTATAGGTACTTGAATTAATTCAATGTTTATTTCATTGCAGTTTCAATTAAAATTTTTATAGATTGGAAAGTACGTGAGTTTTAAGAATTTTTGTGAAACTTTGAAATACCAAATAACAGTTATAAATTTCTGACTGAATTTAAAATGACATCTTCGTTTAGCTAGACAGTTTCGCTTCTATTGCAAGTATGTACATACATGTGGGTGGTTGATGGCACGCGTGGCACGGAATGCGTGTTGATGTTACTTTAAAGGCAGAGCATGTATATTGAATAATAAATAATAATAATGTTCCTACTTCTCAATCTGCTAACGTCTGTTAACAATCTGTCTCAATCTGCTAACGTCTGTTAACAATCTGTCTCAATCTGTTAACGTCTGTTAGGCACCTCTTATTTCCAAATGAAAGCAATGCTTATAAAGATTAAATGACAAACAAATATAAATATATATAATAGAATGTAATATAAATATTATAATAGAAATATATTGTTATTCTAAACATAAAAAAAATATATTACAATTTCAAAAAACCCATAACTCGCTTTACGTATGAAGCTATTTCTCACCAACTCACATGTTCTTTACGAACATAAAAATGTGTTTTTTCAGGTGGCGTGGGGGACGGCAGTGATGGAATTGCAGAGCTGGCTGCTCTATCATCTTGTAGCTGTAACCGACTGCAATCAAGGTATACAAATGTTAACTGTACGATGCTCTGATTCGTTCCCATGAATAAGAACACACGCATTTGCACAACGCGCGCAACATCATTTTATTATGTGTTGCCATATTTAATTTATTTGACATAATATCGTTTTATGTATATGTTTTGCTAAATATTGATTCATTTTACATCCTTGCTTATTTTAGTTACTTTTGCCTGAGTTTCGACCGTGCTCACAGAACACTACTTTATTTCATTCACAATCCCGTTATCGCCTAGAGGAAACAGCGGTCTACCAATGTTTGATGGTAAGTTCTGATCATACACACATTATAATGCAAACTATCATTTTTACTATTTTCGTCTGGATAAATCAATAAGATATCACATTTTACGTTATTTTAACTAGTATATATATATATACTAGTGTAGTGTGTACTAATATATAAATGTATATATATACATACATACATACATATACATACATTGGTACAGAGTATATTGAAGTAGTTGAAAAATTTCTAACATAAATTCTATGAGACAAAAGAAGGAAAAAGATTGCATAGACATGATTTGAAAACGATATAGGTTTCACTTTTTTAATATACATTTGGATGTAATTTGTTGAATATTATTGTAAATTTTTTGTCATATTATTTTTTATTGCATTATTTATTATGAATGTCTTATTATTATATTTCACTCTAAGAAAATATGGTTCCCAACATTACATGTATATACATGATGTTTATTAAGCCATATCAATCTGAACTGAACTGATCAAACTGAAATTAATAATATATTAATAATATTTATTGTATAGTTGGGTATAATTTGTAAACAAAATACTTTATCTTTGTGTTATGAAAATGTGTACATTTTGTGCATAACAGTGCCTCATAATTCTCTTAGATAAGTTTCATAAGCTGTTACAAGTACATACATGTATTAAATCTCGTAAGAAAGTTTTTTAGTATTTAATATAAATTCGTACTTTCATACCGCTTCAATACATAGAACAGTTAACTTATAGACTAACTTTCCTAATGCACCCTTTGTACTATTTTCACAAGTCGATCTTTTCATGCAACAAAAGGATCATTATTCAACCCCATATCTCCCCGAGCAGATGGTACAGCGTTTGCAATTTTTTCCCCAGTGATGCAGTCGGCGACTACATTGAACGGCGGATCTTATCCCGCCGGGGGCACCGGAAGCCGCGCTCGTGATTTAGGTCTTCGTGCACAAAAAAAACTCCTCGGCAGAGTCGTATCTACAGGGGCCGGAAGATCATTGCTGATAGATGACGCCACTACGTCACTTTTGGACAATCTGTATAAGCTTATGGAAAGAGCCGCGAAAACCAATTCTAATTTAGACAAGAAACAGCCTGAAAAGGTTTTAAAGAATATCGTTAAATTATCCATTAAGGTACTTGTCTCTCCCTCGATGATTGCTGTGACATAGATATGCAAAGTAATCGCGATTTTATTTCTCATATTCGTTAAATACTTTCATTTTAGGTGGGTCTCCTACAACGTAATCAACAATTAAACGCCACCGACGACGCGAAACTCGTGGAAATAAGAACTGCCCTTAGAGCTGTAGCAATGTCTGTGGTCTCGTTTTACGAATTGGAGTTCAGTTTCGATCGGGCGTATTTAATCAAATCGTTAGAACGATGCAGAACCGCGATACAGGCACTCATAAAGCCACATCTCACAGACAAGTCTCAAGATCGGTGTGATCAAGTGTTCGATTTCTTAACGCATTCCGACTTCTTGGACTCCGTTTTTAGACAGGATTCGGAACATAGATCTATCCTCGGGATGCTAGTTAGTGATATCAATAAGGCCTTAGATGCTGGGCATCTTTGATTCCTTTTTAAACATGACTGCGCTTTCGTGACTAACGGGGAGCATGAACGAAAATTACCAAGATAATTAAGGGAGGATAATAACTCTTCTCCCTGATTATTTTTTAGAGAGAAGAAAGCAAAGGAAAAGAAAGAAGTGTACGTGTGATACCAGTTATTTGCGATCGCCTGTGTAAGAAAAGATAATGATAAATATGTTTTCGACGCGAGAAAGGCTTTTGAAATATAATGTTTGTCGTGAGAATCGATCGATTTCACACAGTAGTGCTCACCAATTTATGCAATAATTGTGAAATACTCTATTTATTTTCAGAATGTATATTGTTACGATCAGTGTATATTTATTTACGAGACTTGTGCGTTAGGATATCAATTGTCAATCTATACCAAAAAAAAAAAAAAGAAATGAGCTTATTTATGCCCCAAGATGGGTTTATAGTAATTACGGTAGAAACTACTTTGTTAATCCCGACAAAATAGCACGTAAAAGAAACAATCTGTCATCGCTAAGGACGCACTGACAGAGATACGTGCTCCAAAGATATCCTTTTGAAGGTATAATCTTTCACTCGTCAAAGAGCTATATTCTGATACTCTGACATATCGACGAGTGTATCTACAAAGACGGATTGCCCTCCGTTTTTACTCACATAATGCGCATCTATACATTTTCGGCACACAAAATAAATACAACATATCTAATATAGTTATGGCAAAGCCTCGATAATTAAATTGAACATTTACATTACATGTACTACAAGTATGTTGCAGTGTCGCGTGTTTTGTATACATTATACACTCTTTACACGTTGTTTGTGATGATTCTAAGCGAAATAAAAATCTTGTATTGATATATATATATATATAGTATATATATATAACATTAATAAATTATTTGTAATGAGACAAGTCTCTCTCTTTCTCTTAATATTCACTTTAGTGCGACTAAAGAAGAAAAAACTGATAAACGCAATTGTGATTAATGATTTGACATATTTATTTACATAGATTATTTAATGCACACACGCGCACGCACACATATAAAATTAGTGCAATTTGTTCACCAATCAAGTAGCACTGCCTGTACGAAATATTTAGTATTTAATATATTAAATAAAAGTACGGAGAAAAAGTAACGTAGCTTGATAATATAATTTATTCTAGGAAAATGTATATATTTACTTATAATTGTTACAATATTTTAATTAGCAACAAAAAACAAGGATAATCTAGTTGTAGTTTATGAGAAATTTTTATACATATATTAATTGCACTGGATATTTTTTTAACAATAAAGAACGCAAGTTTTTTTTTAACAAAATTTTGAATGAGCTTATAAGCAATTTATATATTGTCCGCATATACTTAACGTAAGTCATAAATAATTTTTGAGAGGACGTTTTGCTACAGATCTAACAAAAACACAACCATACAGAATAGTATATGATAAACTTATGATCTTATAATACAAAAAAAGAATACATTATACACGTGATACATTTTACAGAAAAAAAGATCGATGAAAATCGGAAAAAATTATTAAGAAATATAAGAACAGTTGTAGAGGTTACTATAATATATAATATTTTCTCAAATCTTTTTCGTGATATTCATTTAATAAATATGATATACGAAAAAATGTTTTCTGATACAGTGATGCAGTGATTGTACCTGTACAAAACTTTTTTGTAACTTATACATATAGTTTAAGTATAAAAATTATTTATTTATACTGTTTCTATTGCATTATTTTAGTTAAAATACACGATACTTAGATTTGTTTCGCTTAAGTGACGTTAGTATGAAAATTAGGACGTTTTAACATGGACAATAGCTGCTCAATGTTACTTAAAAATTTTATATGAAAAACAGTGAACTTTATGAATCACATTTAATAATCACTGCTAAAACGTATATCCCGAAATACACGAAATTATTACAGAAACAAAATTATTAGTAGTTTGTAGCATTGTTTCATAATATTTTGTTTGTAGTATTTGTAGTAAAAGTACATATTGATAATCGTGTTAAAATGTATTCAATGTATTCGTTCATTATGCATAATCATATACATGTCGTACAGTCTAATCATGAATGTATAAATACAACACACATTTTTATTTATTATGTAATGCAATGACTTTATGAATGACTATATGCCAGCAATTTATAATTTGTTAATGTAAAAACACACAGAATATAGTTTGGTGACATATATTCATTGTGATATATTAATAATTCAATTACTTATTGTTTACATGTCAACAATTTCTTGATCTGTTAATTCTATCCTAAGTATTGAAAATGCACTTGCATCGTTTTATACCATCAACAAATTTAAAATATATCTGACAGTGACAAACATAATGGTGAACTTACTTCATCACTTAAGACTTAAGTACACCAAAATTCGACCAAAAATCAAATATAAGTCTGTTTACAATCAAATGTGTAATGTAGTTATGCACAATTAACATCATTATAATAATACTTCATTCAATAAAAGTACAGTCTGTCTTACAAGAGTATATAGACTTAGACGATATTTATGAAAATTAATATCTGATAAAGAATAAGTTTTAATAAACTCAATACAATCATTTTCTCCATTACATGTTAATTTAAAGTTTCTCAGATTCGTTCGTGTTGCTGAAAAGAACAGAGCTTTTCGAGATGAAGTGTTTTATATGTAAAACAATTTGATACGATCATCCTGTGTTTTCATCCAAAGGAACAGAAAATGAATTTTGTAAGTACAACTAAATACTTGCATAACTCTTCATAGTTCGTTAAAAAATGGATACAATATTATAAAAACACAAGAAAGACATAATGATTTATCAATTTTTTCTAAAAATTCAACACTGTTAATGCATAAGTGACAAGCTTCTTATGTAAACAAAAAGTCTATTATGAAGTATAAACTCCAAGAAAATTGTCTTTTAACATTCACAGCTTTAGTTCATCGCTTTTGAAAAATATACACTTTTGTCTCACATGCCAAGATGATGTCAAAGAGAATAATCACTAGGGGAATAGAACCTATTATATATGAAATAAATGCGTATTAACATTTTAGATGGATTTTCGACAAATATCTTTGCAGAGGTATTGTTAACTCTTATAGAACAGACTGTAGTTTGTTCAAATACATTTTTTGAATTGTATACAAGAAACACATTAATCGTAGGTTGTGTACCATTATTTGTAACTGCAAATATGCACTGCTGATGTTTTTTAATACCTTTGTATCATAAAATGTACAATATATGAATAATCAATTTGATTGAATTTGAGCAATTACAATTTAAAATATTTCCACTGTATCTTTGCATATGTAAAATACAAATTGTTACAATTAATAGATTTTAAATTTTATATTTATAATATTATTAACAAAAAATGATATAAAGAAATCAATATTTCAATATTTAAATAAATCAATATTTGGAAGATAATAAACTAAATATATATTTTTTAATTTTATTTAACAAAACGATTGATTCTTTTCATTTAACAATTGCCATGCACACTTAAAAGATATTGCTTTCTAATCCATGCATTGATTAAAATTATATATGTTTCACATTCTATTATGTAATACAGAAATACATTATAAAGGCTTTAATAGATATTGTTTTTCTAAAATAAGTTTTTTTATAACAAATATTCATTGTATATTGTTCTACTAAGGCCAGTATTAAAATTTCAACTTGATAGATTGCATCTGAGAAACTTAATGTTCATTGCAGTGTTATTCGTTGATTATTTTTTAAATTTTCATTTCTATTGTACTGATGTAGAAATGTACAACACAGATTAAAGTGCTTTTAAAAATCACACTGTATGCAGATGACATAAAGATTTAAATTAGTGATCACAATTTTTAAAGTACTTCAATATTCACCGGTATGATTTTTTTATGAAAGATTTTCATGCAATAATTTGTTCAATATCATATATAGTAAACAATACTAGAGCATAATTTCATACTAAAAGACGACATTAGCTTAACAACTTTACAATAAGATGGTAATAAACTCGTAAAATAAGTCACCCATGAAATAAATCAATCGTAGGATTATTGTTTACCATGTGTTAATTTTAAATTACACAACAATGATATTTTACATAGTACATTGAATTTGGCTCTTTCCACATTGCATACAAACATGCTGATATAGTTGATTAATAAGAGACAATTCAATCAAATTCACTTTCAGGATTAACTATATGATTGAAATGATAAAAAATTGGATATCTTTATTTTTATCACTTATTTCTTCAGGCAGTCGAGATATATACACCTTTAATTATAAAATGTTCTTATTATCTTTTCCTACTTTCTCATTTGTTCATAAAGTATCAAAATTTTTGAAAAGCGTATATTGGTATCTTAAAATTTTAATACATAAATAAAATTTTTTGTTTAGTTCATTAGATAATAAAATCGAAAAGGAGTAAAATTATACAAACATAAAAATAAAAGATGATAATGACCAGAAAAGGTTTCTTAAGTCTAGGTTGGGTGTATATACCTCCTGAGGTAAAATTTTAATAATGTTTAGTTAAATGTACAACTTATTACTTACGTAAAAGTCAATGCAGTTCTTTAATTAATTAAAATTAACTTTATTGCCATAATCCTGCGTAGTTACCATATAGATTTACGGGAAGAGGTCCACCAGCTGTGAATAATCGAGTTCCTGATCCATCATAGCAATGAGTATATATAGCAGGTGTATATTTCACATTTTGAAATCCATCTATGTACTCTTCATCAGGAAACTAAAATTATCATGAAAATAAATATTATATTTACACAAAAATGATCAACTTCAATATACATACACACAAAATAGATGTCCTAGCGAGAATCTAAAATCTCTAATACCCGACGTTTCAGTCATATAGTCACCCATAAGTATACTCGAAATATGTTTCAAGATAAATGTTACTCGATACAACCATAGACCAAAAATGTTTGTATTAGACTATTGTCTAAAAGTAAAAGTTGTAGACTTTTGATTAAGATTTAATAATATGTAAAATTCTAAAACATTATAAAATTCGAAAACTCCAGTTTGCGATTATATTAAACAATATTTATTTCAAAACGTGCTTCGGCTATTTGAAATTTGGGAAATTTCTTGATGTTCTTATGTCACGAGATACTCTCGGGATTCCTGATCCTGTAAAAGAATTCCTAACCCGATATTTTCGAGTTTTCTGTATATTCCTAAACAGAACATACCACGTATCCCTTTGATGCTTTTAATACAACAATTCTGTTAGAATTAATTGAAGACTCGAGATACTTTTGAGCTCTCACATCATAAAAGAACATCATTCCTAAGCCTGTTCCAATTGTTAAAACAGAACCTTGAAAACTAACTGATCGGATTCCACAACCGCTATACCTATAGAAAAGATATTATGATTTAGTATAGTTTGTGGAGATCATATACATTTTAACAAATTTGAAGAAATTAGAATTAATTCATGTACCGTGAAGGTATTCTTTTTATAGGTTGCACAGTTCTTGCATCTAAAAGTAAAGTATAAGAACGGCATCCTACGGCATAAACACCATCATCTTGTACAGCAAGGCAAACATTTTCTTGACAAACCGGTAATTTTCTAGATATTTTTTGTCTAAAAGTCTCAGCAGACCAGATGTGTATGAAATTATTCAGAGTGATAGCAGCAATTTCTTTGTAAGTTCTATTAAAGACAAGCGCACGTACTTTTTGCGCAGATCTACATTCTTTAACACATACAGGTTGAATCAACCTAATAACAATAAAACAATGTAACATGTTCACACAACATATACTTGTTACTTGTATTTTATGTAATGCAACCTGTGTGTTGGCACATCCGCTTTGTCAGGAGCTTCAGCAAGATCATTATCTATACGCCATAAAGCCATTTTGGTATCTCTAGAACCAGAAACTAAAAATTCATCATCTAGCCAACACATGTCAAAAATCCAATCTCTATGACCACCTTCTCCTACACAAACTGGATCTAATGTTGGTAGCCTATATATAGCTATTTCATTACTATTTCTTGCCCCAGTTGATAGGAGAGTTCTGTAAGTTACAATTACAAACTACAAAGTTAGTATAAATAAAAGTTATACTAACATAACTATAAATTTTAAATTTGAATACAAAATGTTTTATTCATATACCTAGAAGGATTGATTTGAACAGAATGTATACCGCATTGCTGCTCGGGAACAGCACCACCTCCTGAATTAATTTGCCTTCCATGTAGAGATGGTATTTGGTCTAATTTCTGAGTGGCTACGTCATAAACCATCAATTTGTTGCATTTTGTACCAAATACTACTTGCCTATCACTTAACCATTGAGAACAAAAGACTTTATTCATATTATTTAAGCTAACCGAATATTCTTTAAATAAATCATGAGTCAATATGTGTCGAAATCCATACTCTTGATTAATTTTTCTCACTTCTCTAGTGTTTGTCTCTCTTGCACGTACATAATCCACAAAATTAAAGGAAGTTCTTAAAAACTGTTTTCCTTCACTTACAGTCTCTGCTTCGTCATCACTTGATTCATAACATATAAAATCATCTGGTTTATCTGATTTTCGATTTCTTTCCAACCTTAAGGCTAATCTAAATTTAAAAAATTAATTTACATTATAGATTGTTCAGAATAATAATTTACGATACAAATTAGAATAGAAATTTTATAACTAATTTGTACTGTAATATTCTTTTACCTTCTGGTACGACGTTCTTCTAAACGAGTTCCACTCGCACAAGGAGGATGTCTACCATAAACAGTCATTCGCTGTGTTTCAGCCATTATGTCACAATCTTATAATTTATTTATTAATGTATACTAGAATATTTAAATGTTCTTGCATACAAAATTTATTTACTTGGCTGGTATACAGTGAAATAATAAGAAATTATCTTGGCAGCAATTCTTCCTTGACTGAAACAGAAGTAGAGTTCCAAATTCTTTTCTTATTTTATAAAATACTATAAGTTTCCCGACCCCGAGGATTGTTGGATACGTTTATAAATATCTACACTTTTGTGATTATTTATGAGATATAACAAACCTTAATAGGACGACAAATTGCCGAATCTATCGTGCTGTCTAAGCAAAACTTTTCGGATGAAATCGTTTCTTTTTATCAGATGCATAGATTCATAATTATATAAGTTGCCCGTACTTATAGTTAATAATATGAACATCAAGGTTTCGTATTCAAATAACAGAAGGGAATAGAAAGAAAAGCCACGAAATTCATTATAAGCAAAGGGACCGTTGAAGCACTAAGCAACTAACCATCGCCATATTGAAACGAACAGCAAAACCATAGTAAATTTAACAAAGCACACTGAAATCTTCTAAACATATCGTTCGAAATATTTCTGAAATGATTATTAGAAGTTTCTGTATTTAATGATTGTAACAGGGAAATAGATTCTTGAACAGTCAGGAAAATCGAACGGAGCACCTTCCATCAATTGTCAACAGGAGAAGTTTACCCCCTCTACTGAATTTTATTACAGCTGACATTTTGAAAGAAATGGCGTCCTTCAAGAAAATAAATACTAAAGTATTCGCAAGACCAAACTCCGAATTTACTCCGGATAATATATATTGGAAAAAGTATAGTGTAAGTATATTGTAACAACAAAGGCAACAAAAGAAATTAAGTTTTCTATAATCATATAGTATTGTTTATTCATGATGCTCTCACGTATACAAAACTTAACCTAGAAGTAACTAGTATTTATGATTATTTATATATTATGTAAACTATTTAAGGGTATTGTGAAATTGAAATTTATAAAAATGTGATTGTGTCATTTGTTCTACAGGCTCCTGTTTTAGTTAAAGAATTTGGGCCAATCGATTATATCGATTTTTCTCCAGTAGAACCACATTATTTTGCTGTCACTTGTTCAGTCAGAGTGCAGGTATACAACCCAATTACAAAGTTAGTTACAAAAAATCTCAGTAGATTCAAAGAAGCTGCCTATGGTGGATCCTTTCGTAATGATGGCAAGCTAATCTGTGCTGGTGGTGAAGAAGCAGTAATTAGGCTCTTTGATGTCAACACAAAAAGTCTTCTTCGACTTTTTTCTGGGCACAAAGCTGCTATACATAGAACTTTCTTCACTGCAGATAATCTTCATATTGCTTCATTTTCTGATGATAAGACTGTAGCTGTTTGGGATATACCAAGTGAAAAGCAAATAATATCCTTTAATGAACATTCAGATTATATCAGAGCTGGTGCCGTTAGTCCTATTTCTACAGACATATTATTGTCTGGTGGTTATGACAAACATATATATATGTATGATACAAGAACAAGCAAACAAATTCTTAGTGTAAACCATGAAGCTCCTGTTGAAAGTTTATTATTCTTACCCTCTGGTGGAATATTTTTATCTGCAGGTATGTTATTTTGATTTTGATAAAATATAATATTTCTTTAAAATAAAAAGGTGTTTCACATATACATCTAATTATATTTTTCTGATTGTGAACAGGTGGGACAGAAATTCGAGTTTGGGATGCACTTGCTGGTGGCAGATTACTTGCCAAAATTACCCAACATCATAAAACTGTAACGTGTTTAAAAATAGCTTCAAATGGACACAGGATTTTGTCTGGCTCATTGGATCGACATGTAAAAATTTATGACTCTGGAACATATAAAACTGTTCATTCCTTGGATTATCCTAATTCAGTTCTTAGTATAGGAATTAGTGTAAGAAAAAAATTACATTTTATATTTTTAATCATAGTATAAAACAGCATTATACTTTATATTCTTAATCACAAATCAAAAGTCTGCATGCAATTTATGATTGCAGCCAAATGATGAAACAATAGTAGCTGGTATGATTGATGGTTTAATTTCTGTGAGAAGAAGAGAGGAAGAAGTAAAAAGTGAAAAACTGCAATGTAAAAAGGTTTCATACAGACGCTCTGGAAGAAATTTACATACACCTCAAGTAGATGTTGTGGTGCATGAAGAAACGAAAGAAATTATGTCCAAACATGATACCTGTTTAAGAAAGTTCGAATATTCAAAAGCTTTAGATTGTGTCATGTCCAGTTATGTGGTAAATAAAGTACCACATGTTACGGTTGCACTTATGCAGGAACTTATTAGAAGGCAGGGCTTAAAACAAGCTCTTAGCGGTAGAGATGGCAAATCTCTTGTAAATATTCTTAAATTTCTGAATAGACATATAGGAAATATTCGATTTGGAAGAGTTTTATTATATGTAGCTAATGTATTAATGGGTATGTTGTAAATTTTTCCTTTTTATATCTACTGTTTAAAAAGCACTTGTTTCGAAAAGTATATATTTTATTCAAATCGACTTCTTAATAGATGTTTATGAAGATCATTTGGACGAACTTGCTGCAGAACCGCGAAAAATGTTTAGTATTTTAGCGGCGAAGTTAGAAGAAGAAGAGAATTTAATACTAGCATTATCAGAATTACAAGGAAAATTGCATATGATATTGTCTGCTGCGGAAAATATACTTCCTGCACCAGCAAAAGATGTCCAGGCCTTGGAACCTTCAAGTGCAGCTCAAAAAAATTTAATTTTAAGTATAGCATGAATATAATTTAATACAATATGATTTATGTACCATAATAAAACTCTTAATACGTATTTTAATAAAATTGAAACATTACACGCTTTCAGTTCTAAAAGAATATTCAAATCATGATATATATAATTAACTGTGGGTATAAATATTTAAAATACAGTAGACCAGAGAAGCGTTTATTTTTCTTAAATCATATCATATTTAAATGCGTATAATGTGTACTGTTTATATTTGTATAGTATAAATTATTAGACGATATCAAATTTTACTTATTTTCACAATCTAGAATCTACAATTGCATACTATGAGTTTATTTCATGAAACTTCTTTTTTTAAGCATTTTTGCCAGGCAGCAGAGGATGGCTCATCAGGCATTACCCACCCAATTGGTATTGCTGATGCATTGCTGTCTGTACTTATATACTTATCCCAAGCAGTTCTAGAAATAAAGCAGTTGTAGTAATGAAAATAGTAATAATATATAATTATGATAATAGTTACGTTTACCTTATAATAATTAGTTTGGTTAAATCTATATTATATTGATCAGATGCTATTTTTTTTCCAAATAATACTTTTTCCCATTCATCAAACAGACTCCTTTTTTGTTTTTCAATTCTTTCTTCATTATCATTTTTCAACATTAATCTTAAACCCTGTTCCTCTATAGAATACTCACGATCAAGCATCGACCATTGCTCTGTTAGTTTGGCTAAAAATATATATATATATTTACGATGTAATTGTCAGATACAGTTATCAAAATAATTATTACAAATAAATACCAATAATATTATTAAATGCTTTATCTGCTGCTGAAGATAAATGTTCCCCTCTAGCTCTGGCAATATTGGCCTTAACATTTCGCAAATTTCGCAATTCTTGTAACAATCCAAGATATTTCCTAGCATCAGTTCTTTTCCCCCTAACATCAAATAAAATCATATCAGCATCTTTACGTAAATTTTCTTCTTGCTTTTCTTTCTCTATTACAGCTTGTTCCTTCCTAATCCACGAGTCAATTTGTGCATGCATTTTTGCTCTCCTTTCCATTCTCATTAATTTCTCATTTTTCCATTTTTCCCTTTTCATTTTTTCTCTCAACCTCTTTTTCTTTCGTCTTTCTAAATCTTTTTTTAATTGATTACAAAAATTCTGATCCCTAATAGGCTCTAATAATTTAACAATTTCTTCTTTTGCTGCATTAGAGATACTTATCTTCTGTTGCCATTCTTCTTCTGTTAAATGCTGGCTATTTTTAAGCTCTGCACAAATTACTTTTAACTTCTCATTTAATTTGTATGCCGATGTTATAGCATTTTTAGTTATTGCAATCTTAGATTTTTTGTAGGTATTTCTCTGGTCATTTATATTATTAGATTGATCAATTTCTAGAAGAAAATTTTCAATATCTCTTTCGTCAGCTTGTCGTCTTCCTAAGTTAATTATTGATGTAGCATTCTCATTATCAGATATAGCAGCTGAATAAACAATATTTTGATATACATTCATATTATAATTGGCATTATAAATGGACTGATCTATTGGATAAGACATATTGTAGCATGAATCCCTACAACTTTGTGTAGCATCCTCTAAACGACTTTGATTATTAAACATAATTGTTCAAAGTTACTTAATTTCTTAATTTCAAGTTATTTAATTTCAAAAAATATAATATACCTTAATACTATCACTTCCTTTACGTATGAAATGATTATTTTAACTCGTTTACAAATCTTATATTATCTTACATGAAAATATAGTTCTTTCAATTTTCGACAATATCTTAAAGAACTCAATAGGCTTTGTTTTTTTAACACATCTCCATAATTTCTCCTTCTTTGGGAAGTTGAGCTTCTGCACCTTGCAATACCTTTTCTGCTTCTATATAATCTTCAACCTCTTTTAAATCTTGTTCTGTGTCTAAAATTTTTTTAAGTTCTTCGAAAGCTTTAACAAGACGTCGTTGACAATCTGGTATCATCATGAGAGATTCTTGAAGTACTTCTTCTTGCTTTTTTATATCATAACCATCTTTATCTGTAATAAAATTAAAGCGAGATAACTATTACCTTTCAAAGAAATAGAAATAAAGTGAACTTTTTATTGCATCATCTCATGTACTGAATACATTTACAGGCATAATAATGAGTAATATATCAGTTGTTTAATCAAGTAAATATTTCAGCGTATTAAATGAGAAATAAAAAAGAAGGATATGAAAATGTTTGAATAAATAACACAGCTATTGAAAGGATCGAAATAACAAAAAAATACAACAAACTTTCGACTGCATTTTTCAAGTGTTCTCACCCTGTTCCTTTAATTTTTGTATCCTTTCACGTTGCTGTGCTGCTTCTTTCTCGTAAGTGACTTTTTCTTTCGCGAGACGTTTCACAACTCCAGTCTTAATTTTTAGAGTTCTTATACGAGGATCAGACATTGTTTTAATTTAAATATTTTACCTCAGATGCAGGGAACGAAGCGTTTACAGATTAAACGAGTTTTTCCTTATAAGGTAAGATGAATAGCTATAAATGAAATGAAGAGGAACTTTGTAACGTATAGGTTATACCGATTGATAGCCGGAGACTCCTCGTCGTATTCCATTAAGTTATGTTCTTATGACATGAACTTATCGAGAATGTCGATTATTTCAATCGATTATCTAATTCACGTTTAATGTCTTTCGAATTTTGAAAAATAAAACTATTACGTTAAAATCAATTAGCGTAAAACTTACATGAAAAAAAGTGTGTTCTTCATGTTTTAAAACAAATATCTTTTGTGAGTATTAATGTATCTACTTATTGTTTTAAAAGGGGAAAGTTTTTATTTCGATTAAATTATTATTTTAACAGTTATTGTTATATTGCATGACAGAGCATTCTGCCGTTAATATTTCTATAGATATCAATAGTAGTATAAGACATTGTTCTATAAATATATATATAACAAGATATTAATTAGCCTGATGTTTTAAAAATAAAATAATAAGCTACATGTTTATATTATTACATCTATTTAATTTGTTTTCTTAAAAAGAGAAATATATGTAGATTTAATATTTTCTTAGCACAATTCAGAGGTAATAATTTCGCGCCATTTGATTTCGAACATTCGAGACTTGCAGTAAACTTCAAACAGTATCGCAGTATATCCCCCACACTTCCGCAGAAAAACGCTACATCGTGCCTGCATTGAAAGGTGCAGTGAGAGAAACAGAAGGGTTAATTGTGTATCGGTTTATACCTGATTTCCCGAGACATGTAACGAATAATAGTGACAAGGTTACAATGCAAGACGATATTTTCCCAGCTGCAGAGAAAATCCTTTCCGACATCGAAAATGTGGTGAAGAAGAATCCGTCACTGTGAGTGTTTTCTTAGATACATTACGAGGGCGGAGTCTTTAAAAATATCTATGAAATGTACCACTAAATCCTTAGATTTTGGTCTCTTAACGTGTTTATCGTATAGACGGTGCAACGTTTCACATAGCGTGTTTTAATTTTGATAAAATTATATCGTAACATCATCGTTGTACATTTTAATCGGACATAAGCATATACGACGCTTTGTAAAAGGTTTGCATAGTAAATACAGTATTAGCAATGTTGGTATCTGGTATTTACGATAGGAAACTGGCGCCATCGCGATTATTAAATCTTAATACTTACTATTGAACATGCTTTTTCTCTCTCTCTCTCTCTCTCTCTCTCTCTCTCTCTCTCTCTTTCTACTGTATAAAAGTGCATTATATATATATATTATAACATGTATGTATATTGCAAGTATTATAACTGCATGTATCACGTATACCATATACCAATAACCAATAATGATAATATATATCAAACTAAATTCAGATATGTTAAAAATATAATTTTATAACAGTATGTACACATATGTACATCTAAAAGGTGGTACTATTCCTACATTATCCTATAAATATTCCTTATGTTGTTATGTAATTCATAACATTCCTTCTGAGATATAATTTAAACATTTTTTAAATGTATTGCCATATCCGTATTTATTTATATTGAATAATATTTAACCCTGATAAGCTCTGTGAATTTTTATGTTCTAACATATCTTTTATTTTAATAAGCATATAGTGCTGTAATGCTTGAAGAAAAATTGTAGTATAAAAGTTAAACTAGAAAAAACCTACTCTTCGTATAATTTGCTCAAACTTAAGAAATTCTTTAACAATAGAGAAACGCAATTGAGTCGAAAATGATCCGAAGGATATAAAAGGATTAATAACAATTTTTCACTTCAGTTATATAAATTGTACATATTTGTTGTACATTGAAAATCGTTATTCATTACTTAAGTTACTTTTTACAGCAGCAGTTGATAGAATGCGAGAATTCGCGTGAGTAAAGCCTTGACTCGTTTGCAATTTCAGGAAGAGTTTCGAAATAATTCCCGCGGAAGACAATGAGAACAAATCGCCTGTATTCCATCAGGAGGACTGTCTCGGGTTGGCGTCGTGGTGCGTGCAACCACTGTACTGCTATGCTTATCGTCGTCTCTTCGAACTTCGGCAAAATAAACACAGGCGGGAGGAACCAAGCACAATAGCAAGATGGTTATTGGGCGCGTTGTTATTGAATCCAGACGTCACGACGTTTTGGAATATGCGTCGGGAGTTAGTAAGGAGCCACAAGTTGGAAGCACCTGAGGAATTCTTTTTCTCACGATTGGTGCTATATCATAAGCCGAAATGTTTCGAGGCGTTTGCCTATCGGCGGTGGTTATTGTCGTACATATTGAACAGTAAGGATGGACATTACGATCCGGAATCGGTGGAATCGCCCTTCTGTAGGGAACTGGATATAGCGACTACGTGCGCGGACAGATACGCGAGCAACTATCATGCCTGGAGTCACAGGCGTCATGTGATGACTCTTCGTGAATCGTGTGGATTCGCTTATCCGACTCTAGAGACAGAATGGAAGAATTCGCTGGCATGGTGTCAACGACACGTATCGGATTATAGCGGGCTTTCCTATCGACAGTTCCTGTTGAATAAGTACATGTTCGAATTGAAGGAACTGCCGAGGGAACCGTTTATAAAGTGCCCGGATGTCGGGGAGCAATGGAAAGAGGAACTGTTCGCTTACGTTAAATCGAACATCAGTGATACAGAGGACATGCATCAATTGCAGAGGTTATTCGGTAGAACGAACGCGGAATTCAGAGCGACTACTCCTCCGTCGAGAACGAAACAACATCAAACAGCGTATTTCCGTTCTTTGTCATATTGGCTGGAAGAATGTCGCGCGAATGACAGTGCTATTTGCATGTATAACGATCACGAGGCTCTCTGGTGTCATCGTAGATTCCTCGCGTATCTTCTCCTGCGTTTTATGACGACGAATCGTTTCTGTCGCGGAGATGAACACAATGTCGACGGTCGATCCGATGACAGATCGGTTGAAAGAAAAAATGTTCAAAAATTATTAGCGGACAACGATGTGATGTTGTGCCACAATTTTCTCGTGCAAGCATTCCGCGCGTACACCAACAAGATCGCTGATCTCGCCACCAAACGGGATCAACACGAGAAGATGTTGGTCGAGAGGTTCTTTAAATTTCTTCAGAGTATCGGGTTCGAAATCAGATCGTGATTTCGTTGAGTCGAGGTTGTACTTTGGCATGGCGGATAACATATGCGCAATAATCGATATGCATTGATATGCCATTGTAAAAATAACGCAATAACTCTCTTATTCCGTATTCCACGCAGACGTAATTCCTAGCCGTATACTTTATTCATGAATTGTATCTCAATAATGCTCTCTCGTGTGATCTGTTTGCGCGGCGAATTCTGTGCGCGTAAATCAGTGCTGTCCACGAGAGGGGCCCCTTATGTGACTTTGTCCCCCTTTGCGTGTCATCATATTATAAGAGGAAAAGAAAAAGGGGAAGAGATCAAATATTATTTCTTTCTCTTTCTAACTCTCTCTAAAAACGAACGGATATAGGCGAGAAACTCATATTGGTAGCGTGTATGCGTAGCATATGCGACAGAGTGGCAGAATTCTTCTCTACACTCTGGAGTTGAAATTGAACAGCACTGTCACATAAATAAATGATATAGAATCGTTTACGGTAACGCAAGATTTAATGTACAATATAGATGAAAATGGAATGAGTATCGATACTTATTTTTGAGACATTTACCGCGTATTATTTAAGGATATTTTCAATAACCGAGCACGATATGTCGTGTCGTGATGAATTAACGGAGAAAAAGAAGAAACCAGAAGTTGGGCGATGTTTGATTTTCTAAACGTTGTCCGACATTTGAGAGAATATGTACCCTATGGTTGTGTGGTAAATAAGAAAAAAAGTGTCTTTTGAGGCTATAGGGAAGTATTATCACGGGATAAATGTGTATAGTCGAACGTTGATGAAGTATGATATGAAAAAAGAAGAAAAATGTTAGTTTTGTAATCATGTGTTTTTAGTCACCTTGTAGAATAACAGAGGCCCGGTAACGCAGGCCGTTTACGTCGTCAGGCCAATTGTTTTGACGCCACTAGTACATATGCGACATTGGCCACGTTGTCCTCCTTTGGCACGACAACCTAACCAAAAATAAACCTTTCGACTTTTGACTGAATTTCCGTCAGTCTACCGGGAACGGTCGTTAAACGCGTGCGATCGCCAGATTTCTTGTCCACCAAGTCCTATAACTTCCGTTTCATTGTTACATGTTAATAAAGTTCAGTGAACCCTGTCGACAACAATTCTTATCTTTTCATGCACCGTCCACCGATGCAGCTCCGCCTTTGGTACATGTACATATGTATCTCGTATAGGTTTTCTCATAAAACGGACTTGGCCCTAATGCGACGTTCCATTTGTCTTGACCTTAATCTTTCAATACCCTTCAACTCTCGCAATTAACGTTCACACGTGCAAGAAAGAACAGAGAACGCAAAATTCGCGGGAAATTGCACGTCTCCAATAGTATAATTACAAACGTTATTTTCGTCGATGCACGTGAAGTCGATCCGAGAAGATACCATGCATTTATTCTTTTATGTAATTGTACTGCATTTATGAAAACATGCTACAATTAATGATTAAGAACATCACTATTAAATGCTGTGGGATATAATAAGAATACCTATAAATATCGCTGTTTTAGTTCTTTCAAGACAGTTTCGTGTCTTCCAATGTACAATAATGCCATCCTACATATTTATATACGATATTAACCGACATATGATGATTCTAGTTAGTAAGCAATCAACGACACATTCGTCACTCAAACGATTAGTCGGTAAGTTTTGATGAGTTGTATGCAATACATTGATATACGTTCAAGGAATCAAAAGAAATTCGTATATTACATTACACATATCATTGTCAATGGATTACCCTTAATATATTGTCGAAACTTGCACGTGACTATTGTCTATTACGTCCATTGGTCGATGAGTTCGATTGTGCCACGAGGTACGACGAGTCGGTCGATAGGTATCCTCAGAAATTCCACTCGAGGAAGCAACGTGACAAGGTGTGCAGTGGCGGGTCGGACGAGTTGTTTTCTCTTTGCTTGTTTATCCAAAATCGAATACATATATCGGAAGGCGAATCGATGACGTCTGATGACGGATCCACGTTTCAAAATAACCTCAATGATTTCTCCAAACAGAACCAGATGGAAATCGCTCAAAACAAAGGTAAGCCGAACTTTTTCCGTTGCTTATTACATTATCTACAATAACTTTATAATAACCAACGATCGTTTAGCCAATAATTAATTTTTGGAAATTTTTTATGAAATAATTCATTTTAATACTTTTATTGTTTAAGACGTCATAGGTTATAAACGTCGTAGTATTTTCTTGGTTTGTTGGTATTCATGGATAAGTAATTACTATTTTATATCGATGTTCTATACCGCGCGAGTATTTATAGCTTGCGTTACAAGCGTACCTAGTTGGAAGATTTGAACGTTGGCGGAAAGCTCGATTTTTCAATTAGGCGAATTTAATTATTTTTTAGATGTTTAAGTATATCATGTTTGATTATTTTTATTGAAACTATTGTTCTTTGCATTTTGAAATCTTAGATATATTCGCGAGGACATTGTCGCAATACACCATACGAAATCTCTTACGTAAAAGGCTTGCAATGCTGTGAAAGTAGGCAGTAAGTGTTGTTTGTTACAATAAAAGTGGGCGAATCTTATCTTTCTATTGATTACGCACAATCTTTAGCTATTAAATTATCACAACGTTTAACGTATGTTGTATACATCTTAGTGCAATATAACATATTTATTAATTAAAATACTAAGCTGCTTTTTGTTAAATTATACTTTTTATTATTACAAAGTGCACTTCATCCTTAATGAAGTATTCGCACGAAATCAATTTTTATTAATAAAGTACTATCATAGTTAGAATTTGATACATTCGTATGAAAAACTAGGATTAAATTAATGATATTGAAACTAACAAAATAATTTTTTACACGACGTAGAAATTTGTTAATAAAATAATATCATAATTGGAATCTGATATATTCATAACTTTATTCACCAGAAATCAATAATAAAATTTAACGAAAAATGATTATGCGAAGATAGAGACTAATAACATAGTCACATAAAACTGAAACTCACTCAAAGATAGTATTGGAATTCTATGTATTCGTTGTAGAAATCAGCAATAAAGACAGAGAATTATTAAACTTTGACCTATTGTTGAATTAACCACATACAAGTTCGCTCCTTCCCGCTTGATCCTTTATTCGTAGACTCGGCATATGTAAGAGAGTTCAGAACGGCTCCACTTTGCGTGTAATAGTAGTTAGGATGTAAATTTTATTAAACAGCAATTCACGCGAGGAAGAAGTTTGCCGCGTTTCGATAAACCGACGAAAATCCTTAAGGGAATCCTTAAGGGAATTAATGCATTATTAGGCAAGAGACTCGCGTAGTGTTACTAATAAAAAATATTCTATTTAAAACGTGTACGTAAAACGATAAAGCAGCTTTTCAACGGATTTCTATATATATATAATTTTTATATATATATAGAATATATATATAATTTTTTCTGGGATTATAAATCTCTATTTTTAATCTAGGAGTTAGAACCACGAATGAAGACGATGAGTCTCACGTCTTCATTCATGTACATTCTTTTAAGCGAAGACAACGACTTAGGTAATTAAAAGAAATTTTTCCTCTTGATAAAAAATTCAATGGTTTTAGACATTTGTTCGTTTATTGAAAAAAATAATTGTAATTATTGTGTGGATGCTTACACTTTTGTAGACATCCAATAATATCTCATGTATTTTTGCATTTTCTAATTTCATTCTATATTCCATAAATGCATAAATACCCATAGTTCAGTTGGTTCATCTTTCCTTTTAATATCATAATTAATATAAAATAGAAAGAAATGGAAGAGTTGAGGAAACAGATTGTAAAATTAAAATAGAAAAATATGATAAAATATGATAGAATTTATACGAAACTATTAATATTTTGCATTAATAGTATTAACACTATTAGAAATTCTAGTTGCGTTTGTAGCAACTCAATTAATCCCATAAGACGATCTTCTTTTTAATATTCCCGTTAGAAAATTAAAATTCTATTATCTACAGACATTACACACCGTAAATCATAACGGTTTAAAAATAATTTCCTAACTATTGTATACGATCGTAACATTATCTTGTTATCGTTTTACAAACATGTTACAATCAGAGACATTGTCTCGAAGATATCGTTGACACTGTGCATATATGCATATATAATAATATGACCAGAGGATAGATGTTCGACATATAGTATCTACCATTATTGTCAGACGAACTTTAACTCCACAGTGATTACCATCCATGCAACTAGCACATTGCAAACAAGAACTATTCGTTTACCTTACGTATTAAAATACCTATGTAGATACCTTTAATTACGTTTAATATAATTTTTTTTTAAAGTTATAGTTACTTATAATAACACGAAATCGATAAACATACAGCGATATATATTTAAATTTTTCTCAGATACTAAACATTTTTTCTAGTAAACAAAATTTAAATACCAAGTATTTAAAATTAGAAAGATATGAAAGTGCACAATATAATTTACTAGATTTATATTTAACGTCAGCTTTGTAGCTGGAAATATAATAATTACGTTTGTTTTTTATATTTGAGGAAAATCCTTTTCTCACAAATATATATATATATATATATTTCTATAATCTATATATATAAATATATATATATATATCACAAATATATATATAAATATATATATTTATATATATAGATATATATATATATCACAAATATATATATATAGATATAATTTATAGATAAATATTATGATATTGTATGTGACTTATCACACTTGTCCTCTGTAGTATTCACAAAACCAAATATTTATAAGAGACCCCGTTATATTTTGACTCTGACGGTAGTAGCATTCACGTGTCGTCGCATAAATCTATTTCAACGTTTCGTTCCCCAACAGAGCGACTGATTCCATATAAATGTGACAATTTTCAATGCAATGCAGACTGACCTTCTATTTTAAGATCGGTTTAATCTGTCGTTGGCATGCTCGCCGTAAACAGAGTGCACATTTCTTCGTGCAATGCGTTTCATTACAAGTGTCGCGACGTACATATATATGTATGTATGTATTATGCTCTGTCGCTTAGATAAACACATACTTCATTTGCGTAGTTTAGAAAAGCGTGTTATGTCAATTATTATGAAACGCACGATGAAGTCTGTATATAGATTTATCTTGTCAGTCACAAGTACTAGAATATTGTATTGTCTATTCATTAGGCACTTGAAATACACATACATCCAAACATTTTAGTTAATTTGTAGCGACAATAACTTTACGTAAAAGTTAAAGAGCATAAAGAAACTCAAATACTTCGACAATTATAATAGAAAGTGGAAAAAAGCTAGATAGGTTTTTTCGAAGGAGAGCTGTGTTATTTGATACAAATTTGCTGTTTGCCATTACTTTTATTTCCTAGTTGTTTTATTAAAAATCTGTTATTTTAGGAATACGGGGTGGATGGTAACTGGTGGTACAAGCTGAAAGGGGATGATTCTACGCGAAAAAAGAAGTCGAAAATATAGAATAAAAATTTTTTTTTTAATTCTTTCCATCGAAGCAACGATCTACAGTGAGATCCGTTATAACGTACCGCACACGTATCGAGCGAAAATTTAAAGTCGATTTTCTCGAAAACAAAGCCTCAAACGAAAAATTTTTATTCTATATTTTCTATTCTATATATTCTATATTTTCTATTATTCTATATTTTGAGGTTTAGGTGACCATCTTGGGTCATCAGCTGTAAAACATGTGTTCGTTGTAGCAACACTGAAGACCAGAGTTTTCTTATACCAGAGTATAAGGACAACTTGATGAACATAATGAGTCAACAACTAGTAAATACTCGGCGGGTTCGCTAGCTACGCTCGTAAAGGGCGTATGCGGTAGTAGGATGTCGCGAGTTCGAGACCACTCTTGGGCGAGCCAAGTGGAAAACCAAATATCATCTAAGAAG
>NT_176922.1:100096-112520 GCF_000188095.3 Bombus impatiens | reverse complement strand
CCGACACCCTTGTCCCGCTCCGTGCGATGAGATAAGGTGTGGATGAAGATTTCCCCACGTAAAAAAAGTTTTTTTTCCGGTATTACCCCGCACCCTCTCCCCGGCGAGCGCGGGTGCCTATGAACGTTCCCTTCACGTAAAAAAAGTGATTTTTTTTCTTTTTTTTTTTTAATTTTTCCATCGAGACAACGATCTACAGTGAGATTCGTTATAACGTACCGCAGGCGTACCGAGCGAAAATTCAAAGTCGATTTTCTCGAAAATAAAGCCTCAAACGAAAAATTTTTATTCTATATTTTCGACTTCTTTTTTCGCGTAGAATCACCCCCTTTCCGCTTGTACCATCAGTTACCAACTACTCTGTATATTAGATATCGATACGTGTTTTATAGAACCCGAAGCTTCCTCGATTCGGTATATTTCTACCTCCTTTAGTCAAAATATACTAATGTGAAAATATATGTAATATTTTTTCACTTTATAAAATATGTTGAGATATTTGAAAGTTTCTATGTTTTTTACATGTTAAGTAAAGATATATAGTGTATAAAAATGTACAGTCTATTACGAAATATGCAATGACTGAATATTTTAAATTGAATGAAGAAAAACAAAGATGGCACAGAAATTGCGTATATAATAAAACTTTAATTTTCTCTAATTTAAAATATTATAATTATATTTATATTATATCATATTAATATCATAATTTTAATTCTCTAATTAAAAGGAACAGAACAAACGCCGTAGTCCTTATGGCTGGCATCGTCTATCTCTGTTTCGATTCGATTAAAAATAGTTTCGCATAGAATCTGTTCTGCTTGTCGTGAAATATGCAGCTTTGAACTCGCGACTTTCTCTGTGAGGAACGGACGTGCATATATGTGCTCACTTAATACTAATTGAGACCGAATTAACGAGCACACGAATAAAATGGAACTTGAACGTGCTATCGGTCGAGCACCGACGATATTATATTGTAGTTATCATGGTATTCTTCGATCCGTCAACTCTTGTTTTCTTTATCGTACGTACTTCTTCATTATCGGACTACGTCAACTCGTGGTCTGTTGTGTTCTAAACCTTGCTGCGTTCTTTTGATCATTTTCCAGCCAATCGTATTTTCTAACTTGAATAGGTTTTCAGTATAAATAAGAAATATATTAGCTTAAAGTTGACAGTCACTATATTCTAGCTTTACTTTATGTTGGCTCTAATAGCTAAATCGGCTAACTTGACTCTAAAAATAAATTCTTATTTACAATATCCAATACTGTATTCAATTTTCTATTAAGAAAATTATTTGTTATTTTTTTTGACGATTACATCGTTTGTTATTTGAATTCTTTAATCAGATATATAAATGGCTTGAAATTTTCCTAAAGTGTTATATACGAATAGAGAAAATTTTACAGGTTATTTATATTTTTGTAATTTCGAAAAGAACAATTCCCTTAAAACTATTTCTCTATGATTATCACGTAGTTTCTTAAAATCTTCTAGGAAAGAGAGAAGAAAGTTTCCGCTCGAACGATTACTAATCTATTCCAAATCGTGGAAGTTTAATGTGATTACATTACTATGGAATTCCTAGATGTGTGCAATTCCGGAAATAATTGTGAATCAAGGAAGATACACGAACGCATACGTGTCGCAAATATGTTCAGGGAAATGCGGCAATCCCGGGAAGGACGCGCGGCTTATTGCCAAAAAGCCTGATTGTCCTTGTACCTAAGTGAGGCATTCGAGTTTTTAGTTGTTAGTCAGAGGATTACAGAATCGTTTTTCATACTTTGTTATATAATTCCAGTTTTTTCGATGAGAAAAAGATTGGTGATTTTTAATACGACTCATGCTGTATTTATAATATAAGTAAAATCGGTATAAAATTAGCAACAAAAGGATTCTTATCTTTTTCGATTTAGGGAGATGTACATCTGTCTGGAGATCCGTAAAATAATTTCGAACTCTTAAAAAATAATATGTACTTTCTAAATTTTGTATATGTCTATCCTATTTCTTTAATGATCTTCTTTTGTTTTTAATGTATTTTGTCACACGTTGTGACTCGTGATTTTATCCTCCAAAGTCATTTTTTTTCATCTTCGAGTCCATCGATTTTCTCTTAAATAAGGCTGTATGTTTTTTTTATAAACTAATCGATGCACTTTTTATTGTTTATGGGAAGATATTGAAATACTTGTATCTGGAAACGATTAGATTTGAAGATATTTTATCTTTTTATATGATAAAGATTTTATAGATGTAAAGGTATCTTATTTTATTTTGTAAAATTAATTGTATGAAAGACAGTGAAAATATAAATATAGGTTTTAGGTCTTTCTTTGTTTTTCATATGATAAGTTTCATAAAATTAGAGTTAATAACTTTTGTGTAATATTTCTTTGCAAATAATATATGATATTAACATAAATATTAAGATAAAAGGCGAATCTATTTATTATAAAGAAATATACAATTATATCCTTAAAAATATCAAAATAATCGTATATGTTTATTTATACATATTTTTATTAAAAAAATTTTTTATTTTATTTTATTTCATTTCTCAAAGTTTCTTTAACATAAGCTTTTTCCTTTAGATGCTTCTTCCAAAATACTTCGGCCACGAAAGATGTTAATACAGACGAGCGTTAATCTTCTCATTTCGTCGTATTCGACTTCTGGGCGATTTCTTTACGAAATTCGTGCAGCGTCTTTGTATATTATATTTCGTGTTTCACTGCATCGACCATCAAGGTTATTTTTTAACGCTCTGGGAATTGATCAGATACGAGGTAAGCCTGAATATGCACGAACGGATGGATGGCGTTGATTTGATTACAGAAGCATGTCTGTAATACGCTCACGTAACTTATGAGAAACCGAAGATATAGTACACTAATGCTAAGGTTGACGTGATGCAATAGGGTTTTAAACGAATTAAAGCAGTGTCGCCAAGAATAGGCAAGAAACGCGTATTTGCTAATATCAGCACACCTGTTTCTTAAACATCATTTGCTTCTCAGCTCATTCGGTGGACCTTTCGTTTCGCATAAGTCAATCGCGATTTTACACTTTGTCGTTCATCGATATATTCAGTTGATTTTATCGTCTATCGGTCTTTCGACGAAAAGGAACGTATGTACCTGATAACAATGTCAACACGAGGATTCTCAGGTGAAAAACGTTACTGTTCATGAAAGGAATGAAAGTAAGAGTGTTGTGATGTGTCATCTGTATTTATAAATGTCCATCACATGTAGTTGAATGTCGCTTGGAACTTGGACTATGGACTACATTTTGCATCTTTATCATTTCCACTTTCGACGGTAGTTGAATTTGTTTTTAACATTGAAGTTGGACAATTCCGAGTCTTCCGTTGTTCGAGCAGTAAATAATTATTTTTGAAGAATGTTTCTGTGTATTTTTCGCATAATATCGGTTATTTTAACAAGTGTTTCCGATAACTGTAATTTCGATAATAAGATTTTGGTTAGATAGTACTAACGAAATAACTTTTAATAAAATGAAAATGTGTTTCAAAAGTAAATTCTGTTTTTCAAGTGTAAAAATATTATGATTATAGAAATTTTCTTTCCCAAGTAATCCTTTATATGTTAATGTTTTTATCGAACACATGGTTTGTTTTCAAATAAGGTTATGGTATGTATAAAATGTCTTATCTTTAATCGTAAAAATATATATTCGACAGGAACATAAGAATTCATAGAAGAATATATAATTATTATAGCATTCATAGTATTATATATAGTATAGTATAGTATAGTATAGTATATATTATATGTTATTCACAGTATTTATTCCTTTGTATGAAACAACTCGTTCAAATTAACCATCTTTAAATTACTTTATACACATCGTGTGCATTCAATTTCACATACTTCATAGAAATCGAAATGAATATCATCCATAGTTATGTCGAGAATTGTGAAATTAACATAAAACTAACCTAGTAACCTAAACACTTCTACTCAGTTTGTTATTCGCCTTATTAAATCGATGAACATATGGAACAGCATATCTTTAGCTTTTTATTTATTTACTTTTTAATTTATTTATATACATATATCCATTTTATTTATATTTTTGTGTTTTGCTTTATATTTTTAATTTGCTTTATACACTTGCATTTATCTTTCACTTGTTTATTTACATTTTCAAATTTATTTCACACTTAATCAACATAATCGCGATACTTGATTTAAGACAAACTCTCAGAATATAAGAAGATATAATTTAAATCTTTTATGAATGCAATTTCTTTTTTAGTGTTTAAATAAATATCTCAAGGAACTTTTTTCAGACAGCGAACTAGGAACGTTTCGACGAACTACATCCCTCAGATTGGCAAAATCATCGAACTCAAGTACCGTCAATAGCAATCAATCGTACGTGTCGTCGAACGATGGAAAATCATCGGTGTCCATAACATGGACCCCAGATAAAGGAGATACCATACCAGTTCGGCCCGCCAGGCACTCCGCACCTGCGATCGACGCACCTGCGCCGGAATACCTCGCCAGAAATCTTCTGCAGCTTGGCTGTCCCGCCGTGTCAATGCCCACGTAAGTCTCTCTGATCTATCGTGTGTGGACTAGTAACGGTTCAGTGGATCCCTCCGGATACATTCGTGGCAGAGATAGCGATTTCCGCAAACGCAATCGTCTCCGCGTTCTCTATCCCTCGTCTGGGATAGGAATACTGCGCATTTTGTTGCGAGAGGCTGACCATTGAGTGGTGCATAGGGTGTGTTACTTTAGATATAGGAGGATATAGGACCTCCCGTCCAGTGAATTTTGTGGAGATAAAATTATTTTGAGAATCGAATATTGTGATTAAAAACATAGAGTCGGATATGGTTAGGATAGCGGTATAATAAGTGGAAATAACATAGTGAGATCATAAATTAAAGCATTAAACAGAGACAGTCGTCGATGTGTCAATATTTAGGGCTGTATGTATCGCGTAGAGGTCCTCTGAATTTTAGACTACCAAAGTATTTCATTAAATCTGGATTGGTTACAGTGTTTGATTAAGATTATGATATTATAACGTTGTTGCTTCTTGTTCAGTAACAATCGTTATGCAAATAAAACTTAATATAAGATATTAAAGATTAGGACAAATATTTTTTGCACAAGGAATCTGAGTTGACGTCGTACGGACCTGAACCAGGCTCAATGTCCTTGCATTTTCCAAAATGTCTCAAATTACTTGTTTTGACACCCAAAACATGTTAACTAATTGCTGATTAATTTTAAAATTACATATCCTTTTTAATTATCACGCGTTATTTCTACATATGGTCATTTTTGTTCTTTGTATTCTACAAATCGTTCATATAGAATCTCGAATTTGTATCTTGCATTTCATCGTCGAATATATTTCGTTTTATTGAATGAAAAGTTTCTAGCTCATCGACGATACAAATATTTTATACAGATTAAAAATTCAGGATCACAGTCATAAAAAAATTTCGATCCAATTTGTAGACAACCCTACGACAGAATCAAAAATTTTCATTCGCGCTGGACCCGCGATTCTTCCGCTACGCTCCTGCCAGTCATCGCGATGCACACCGGTAGTTGCTTAATGAGGAAATTATTCTTATTTCATCAATCCATGAGGCAATTAAACGTCCACCGTAAACTCGTATCAGCCTAAGATGTGCACGTGTATCGCTCTGTTTCACTCGCGCTATTGCGGTCACCACGCAATAAAGAGAGACGGAAATAGATTGGGTTAGTCCGGGAAACAACATCGCGATCAGCTGACCGATACCGCGGTCCCTCTATCGGCCGTTTTTCCGAGATAGCGGTGTGTGCAGCGATGCGATCCCATCGTTTCAGTTAGATCGCATACATTCCCACGTGTACACACGTTTACAAATCAACTCGTCTATATAGCTATACAACCAGCAGCGTGGTGTTCGGTCAATAGCTGGCAGGACTGGCGCAGACGCGCCGAAACAGCTGAGTGTGCGTTCACGTACATCCAATGGTGCTGTACCATTGGCGTACATCCGCGAAAGCCTCGTCTAGTAGCGAGGAGTCGCACGAGCGCGGACTGCAGCACGTTCGGCACACCGCATTGCTGTATTTTCACCGCAAACTTTTGTTGGAATCACGTAGTCCACGTTGTATACCCTCGCACTTTGATCGAGAACAAACCAAACGAGTTTTGCCTATTTTCAAAATACTCAAATTGCGTCGAGATGAAGGAAGTTGGTGCATCGTGTTAGAAGAGGGATTCTTCGAAAGGTGGTTCGAATCTGTCGGTGGTTAGTCTCCGAATACAAGAGGAAAACAACAGGAGGAAGAGGATTTGCGAGAGAAAAAGTATTTATATGTCATCCGATAAAAGTTTCATTGATCTGCCGAGCAGCTTCTCAGAGAAAAATGATGCTGCAACCGTATTGACGTTCGAACGTCTCCACGAAAAGTTGTCAAGGTCTTCGTTGTTATGTAGCATGAAGACCGGAAGGAGTGGATAGGAAGTCTGGAGTAATTGAAGCGACTATTCGTGAGTCGTGGGAGAAGACCTAATTTTAAGTCAGTTTTTGTATGTGACTGTGTAGCCGTGTAACGTGGGACAGTGGCGCCCCTCTACTGGACTGCTAGCTACGATAACACTCATCGCAGGTGTGACTTTTTAAACTCGTTTCTCGTGTCATCCATTACGTCCCGTGTCCCATAACGGTATTTTGGCCAGCTATGTATTTCTAGACGTCACGAAAGTTACTAAATCACAGACTCATTCTTATATTCGTCGATTATGACTCTTAAATAGAATCGATTTTTCATGTTACAAATAAGAAAGAAACTTTCTTTCTTTTTACCTTGTGCCCTATTATCTTGAAATTTACGTCACATAGAAAAAAACGAACCTTAGTGCGCGTCGTCTCTGTAAGGTTAAACATGTCATCGTTGACGTATGTGGATCATTTCCTTCGCGTTGTTGCATCTAATATAAGCTCTTATTATTCTATTTCCTGTCTATTTTGGTGTATTTTAAACTGCAATATTTATTCTATATTCGATCTCAAAGCAACGAAACATTAGATCGTTATACGTTATTTCCACAAATTTCAAACAAAAACTTTTTAAAAATCGTTAAAGATAAAATTTGCTAAATCCAATAATAATCTTATACTAATTCCTTCGGAGCAACTTCATAAATATCAAAAATCGCAATAACTATGCGAGAAGTCACGATTATCGACTGTCGAATTAAATTAATTTATCGATGAGTTGGATTTGCGTCGCTCTGTAATCAAATCCGTTGTTTGCGACCAGTGTCGTATAAATTTCAGATATCATGCAGTGGTCGTTGGATAAAAAAAGAGCATTTTTAACGAGGAATTCGGAGGGAGACCGACAGTGTATTAATTAACGATATTTAAGATAATGATCGTAGACCGATTTAATATTTCGAATGTATCGTCTTTTTTCAGACCTCGTGGAGGAGTAGGATCTGAGCCTCCGCAGAGTAGCGACAGCGATGAACATTCGACGACGCATACCCAACAGCAACAACAACAACAACAACAGCAACAGCAGCATAGTCATGGGCATGGGTATGGACAAGGACAGGTGGATATCTACAACTTGCCCAAAGTCCAGGTGTCGGGACCATCGAACATTGATGAATCCTCTTCCGTCGTCAATGGGTAAGTCTGATGTTATCCTTTTTCATTTATTTCTGACGATGATCGTTTAACGTTTATGATCATCAGCATATTAGAAGTCTGATGCACTGTAATAACGTAATTTTCCTAGAAGGCTGCGGATGTTTATGCATTTATGAAAAATTTGAATGTGCCAGAATATATATTATATGGGAAGATATGAGAAATATTCAAATATTTAGAATAATATTTAGAAAAAAAGTTCTATTTAGATTTCCTTTCCTTAGTTGTGTCTGTGTTATCCGTGAAGAAATTTAGAAGTGAATTTACTCTCGGGGAACTCTTAAACAATTGAACTAATATTATTAGCGAAATTTTACAAGTCTCAGAAAGTACCAATATACATATTTTCTTATGTAACAGATATAAGTTTGGTAACAAAACGGATGAAATGTCAGAAATAAATTGCACAAATTTCAAGTTATTTGATTATTCTTTCCTAATGAATTATTGTGCAAGAGGATCCAGTAACTATATTACAAATAACGTTCAAAATAAATATTTTTATTTATTGTATAAAAAAGATGAGAAAAATGCAATGCATAATTCATCTAGATAAATATAACCCTTTGCAGTTGAAAAAAGGAACACAACTCTATAGTTTACTTACTCTAGAAACATACAAAATTTGCATTGCAAAGCCAACCTAGTATGTTGTCTCAAACTTTCTACTGCATAGTTCATCACTCATTTGACTTTCCTTGCAAATGAACCCAATATTCTGGCCTCGCATTTGCACGTATAGTTTTACATAAGACTGTTAGTATATTCTCTTAATACATATATCGATCGTCAGTGCATCATATTTAGTACACCAGGTTGGAAATTAACACTGACTGCTTTCAAGCCACATAGTCTGTCCGCGATGTTACCTGTTTTCTTGAAACTTCTCCACAAGTCTGATCGTGGATTATAAACGAATTTATTTGCACTCTGCCTGTAAATATTATATTTTCAAAAATATTTCGCTTTACGCATATATTTATTTAATGTTTCGCAATATTCTCAGATCAATCGTCTTTGAGATACTTTGAGTAACGAAGTCACTGATACACTTCAAATAAAAAAGACACTAACTTAAACTTACAATGATACACTAAAAATACTGTTCTCCGAACGTTCTTAAGACCAGCTCGTAACAGCTTTTCACGATATACCTGTACTTGACTTCCAGTTTAGCAATCCACGTAAGAGAAAGAAACATGTGTTCTACGTTAAAATTAGTCGCTACGTACATATTGTACAGGTTTTGATTAAATCTGTATATAATTCGATACGATGTTGATAACGCCAAATATAGACAGGAAAAGGTGCATCGTGGTTTCGGTATGTTCTATCACGTGGTTCGTTGACGTTGGATCGATTCGTTCCGCATTGCAAAGCGATAATATTTTTAGCAAGCCCACCTGATATCACGACATAAATAATTTTTTCGATAAGGAAAACGCGAGAGTTCCTCTCTGGCTTCGTCCGGTTACGTAACTTGCCGAGTTCCATCGAAGTGTTTGCGTTTCTCGTGGAATGATTTATTTCCAAGCAGTTAAGAAACGAGCAAATAATTGCGATAAAATATGCATGCGGCGACCCATAGCATCAACTTCCACGAAAATTTGACTGCTCTAGAAAGATAGCTCGTGCGTTATGGAAATTTTCCAGAACCGGATGTTCTTTGACGTGGTATAGTAGAAATGGGATTAACTTTGGCATTTTTAGGGAATTACAGAGTAGACTCTTGGTTATCAGAACACGGACTAATAGAACGAAAGATGTTATCGGAAAACTTAGAGATGGTTCCTTGTAAAGAGAATGCCAACGATAAATTCTTCGCCCTTTGCACCACGAATTTTATTTCGATTTCGTTACCAGCAGCTCCCAACGCTTTTAAGTGTTTTATTTGAAATTTACTTTAATTAAAAGATAAGACAATTTAAATAAATAAAGGGAGAAACAAATTCATTTAAATACCAGTTTTATTCACACTATTGTTGCATTTTGTAATTTTTAAGTGTATGATATATCTTGAAACAATTTCCAGGATACAATCCTGGTTTTCTTTCGCACATTTCATAAAAAAGGTAGGACTGAAAGAATGTCGAGTGGAACTCGAGAAAGGAGCTCCTGAGATAAAAATCGAGTCACACTCGACATAGAAGTGCAAAGGGTTAATAAGTACTTCTCCAGTTACTATTTCTTCATTCGTCCTTCTCCTGCAATCTAATAAAGTTTAAGGAAATTGAAGCATTTATTACCATAATTGCAGTTTTCTGAACTCCTGTGTCTATTATTCCAGTACATTTTTTTATCCTGATAAAACAATAAGTTACTTTATTTAAATCTTCAAATGATATTGCGTTTGTGCAACTTTTACGAGAATAATCCTATACGTTACCATTAAAACCGTGTAATACTTGTTTCCTATATTCTTCGTATAACACACAGTTTACTATTACAGATTAAAATCATTCGTAATCAATATGACCTTGCTACGTCTAAAATGGGATTTCTTCCATCCAATCCAGTTTAAATCGGAGAAAAGTCACTTTCCTTTTGCGTTTCTCCGCCAGATTTAGACGCGATCAATTATTACACGTGTACATACACTTCCGTTCGTAAGTAATTAGGACACTGGTTTCATGCGAAGTACGACAATGGATCTAAAGTATCAAGGAAGAAAGTTGGAATTTTATACTCACGCAAAGTTGCAATTCAATGTACTATGGGAAAAGGAAAGATTTATTAAGATTACTTTGTAAATCGTAAAGTTGTAAAAATTATGTATAAATTTTATTAAAAGTTATTCCCGCGGCTTCGCGCCAAAAGGAGAAATAATACGGTGGCGGGCCTTTTTTTAAAACGGTACTTGCGCGTAAACCGTTACACGTCGATGAACGGATTTTCCATTAGTAAATAAGCCGCAAGCATTGGTCACTTATTTTTAGATCAACTTTTATACAACCAAGGTTGTGGCATCCATCGATCTAAAAATATACTCTTCTGGAAATTCCTTTTTATTCGACTTATCGATTGCCCGTAAGGTAGTTCGAACGATTGCTTATGAATCATTTAACGTCGCTTGTCTTCTAATCGTGAAAATGTACATGAAACGCTGATTAAACGCTCGAGGTTCTACCACGCTTTCTGAATCCGTGAAATATTTTCACGTTGAAATCTTAAAAATCTCACATTCTTTTATGTAAGTATTCGTCGTCATCTACACAATGCAAAAATATCCCCTCGATCCCCTTTATCGTAAAACAAATAAAAAGGGGAGGGTAAACATTGCTCCGAGAAGGATATAACGTTTGTCTTTAGTATCTTTTATGATCTAATTAATCCTCTCATATCCATGGACGAGAAATCTCGTGACGCAGTTCCATTTACGCTACAAACGAAATATCTCGAGCGTCTGTTTTGCGATATTTCCAATTGGATGCGGTTTCGGTTAAAGAAAAAATAAAAAAGATATTTTTGCAAATGCAACATATTCTACGTTCAGCATTGCCAAATTCTTTCGTTCCGTTGATTTTTGTTTGAAACGATGAATAAGATACTAATCTTAAGCCTGGACGTCTTCAGGGACGAAGTTATTAAGGCCACAAGAAGGTAATTATTTTTTAATTTTTAGTTTTAATATTTATCGAAAATATGTTTGTAAATATCAAAAAAGTTAACAACTGAAAATCGCTGAAATTGAAAAAAATTGGGATAATGCTTTTTATGTACGATAACCTCAAATTCCAAAAAGTTTTCTATTCCATATAATATGTACATCTATAAAAATGATCTGTGACAAGTATTCGAAAATTTTTGTATGTTTTTTTTTGTACGTAATTACGAACTCCATGTTTGTGAAACGGGTGCAAGAAATAGAATTGTCTGTCGTCGTGTGTTCTAACGAGCGTTTCGTGGAAGGGGAAAAAATGAGCAAAGTACGAGGGACGGGAGGCTATTCGAGATTCTTGCACGGGTTTTTCATGGTGCGACAGAGTGCGGAGAAAGCCAGCGAGAGACCAAGTAGATACAATATATTGTGTATATGGCAGCGTTTTCTAAATTTTTTCGAGTTTCATGTTATAACAGTGAAATAATCTACCTGCATTTAAGTAAAAAATACTTTTCAAACGATAAGGACTCATTAAGAGCCATTGAACGAAAACACGTTAAAAGTCATTAAACCAAAAGACGTTAAAAGCAGGCTATACAGGGTGGTTGGTAACTGGTGGTACAAGCGGAAAGGAGGTGATTCTACGCGAAAAAAGAAGTCGAAAATATAGAATACAAATTTTTTTTTAATTTTTTTCATCGAGACAATGATCTACTGTGAGATCCGTTATAACGTACCGCACGCGTACCGAGCGAAAATTTAAAGTCGATTTTCTCGAAAACAAAGCCTCAAACGAAAAATTTTTATTCTATATTTTCTATTCTATATATTCTATATTTTCTATTATTCTATATTTTGAGGTTTAGGTGACCATCTTGGGTCATCAGCTGTAAAACATGTGTTCGTTGTAGCAACACTGAAGACCAGAGTTTTCTTATACCAGAGTATAAGGACAACTTGATGAACATAATGAGTCAACAACTAGTAAATACTCGGCGGGTTCGCTAGCTACGCTCGTAAAGGGCGTATGCTGTAGTAGGATGTCGCGAGTTCGAGACCACTCTTGGGCGAGCCAAGTGGAAAACCAAATATCATCTAAGAAGGTATAT
>NT_176922.1:92615-98573 GCF_000188095.3 Bombus impatiens | reverse complement strand
ACCCCCTTTCCGCTTGTACCACCAGTTACCAACCATCCTGTATATTGAAGATACTATTTTGTAATATGTCAAAGCTAAAATGGATATAATACATGTAAGGAATTCCAAACATGAATTATTAGAGATATTGAATATCCATCCAAACCTTGAAGGCTTTTAAGATTTCCAAGATTCGTCGAACCTTTAAAGACGTAAGACGATGTGAGATTTAAAACTCAAAATTTGAAAATTATCTAATATAGCTACTGGGCGTCAATTTTATTTGACAATTCCTTTTCTTTTTAATTCTATAGTACAATAAATTTCATGCCTGAACTATTTTGTGGCTGCATTTTACAAAAGTAACGCCAAACTGACGATATAGGCGTCATTCTTTATGCTCCTCGTATCAGGGCGAAGATTAACATAAAAATATAACTTGTTCGTTGTCTGCTCGACACTTGAAAAACTATGTGCATTAAATAAACAAAATTTTTATTTCTACTAACTAGAATAAGTATTTTAATATAGTATACTAAAAAACGACCAATTGGTTGTACAAATGAATAATCTTAAAGAATAAACTTTTTGTGAGTGAGATTCAAAGTTTACTTAAAAAAAGGTACAACAAGTTGTTCAATCAAAACATTCGTCGTTGCTTTCTATAATTTTAAACCGTCCATCGAGTGATGAATTCCGCCACGGAAAAATGCTGTGTCTTCGGACAGGAACCAGTCATCAAGTCATTTTCGTATCTGATTCGTTAATTGGAAACGCATATCGGATAAACCATGTCGCATCGATCGGAACTGGTAGTAATCCAAAGGAGTAATGTCTAGCGAATAAGCTGGCTTGCTCGCAGCAATTTCACAAAAAGTTCTACTTTGTCCGTCAAAGCTACAGAACGCAACGACAAATACTTCGATCGAACAACTTGCGGTATCTTTCTTTATATAAATCTTGAGTTTGACTGAAACATTTGGATTATTCGTTTGTACACGTAATGCAAAGAGCGATAATCTCTCGACCACCATGATGTTCAAATATCAATACGAGCCGCTGTATGTATTAATTAAAATCTTGTACCAATATCAATTAACGATGGAAAAGAGCAAACAGAAGCTGGAGATAGAAAGAGAGTAAATTGTCGAAAAAGAAAATAACGATGGAACATTGTGTAAAGTCGCATGGATTCTCATAATACAGCGTTTTATAGAGCTTTGTTTTCGAGAAAATCGACTTTGAATTTTCGCTCGGTACGCGTGCACTTTATCACGTCTCGTTATAACGGATCTCACCGTAGATCCTTATCTCGATGGAAAAATAAAAAAAAAAAATTAAAAAAAAATTCTATATTTTCGACTTCTTTCCGCTTGTATCACTGGTTACCAACCACCCTGTATAACAAACGTCTTAAATAGTAGTCAATATGTAGGATGTAAGTTATTTCCAAATGGATCGATATACCAATTATAGAAATGCATTTTTAATTTGTGCTGAATTAAACTAACTCCGGTCGATCTAATCCGCTTATCTGAATTTTAATTTCTATTATATGAACGAACTTATTGTGCGTGTGTGTGTGTGTGTATTGCGACCTATCAATTAGGTGGCGATCACTCTGGTTGCAACTGTTCGGTTTAGGTGGCAAACCTTGAACGATATTGACGCTCAAGGTGGAGGTAGATTAACCCCTTGCCATACTTTCACGAGTCTGACTCGTAATGAAAATTTTGAGCTAAACCTGAATATCACGAGTCAGGTTCGTAGTCCAATTTTCATGTTAAAATGTTAACGTATAAAAATATTAGTATATTCTAATAATTAATCTATATTTATATCTTTGAAAATATGATTTTGTAGTATTAATTTCTGTAATTTTGTATGATAATTTATGAAGCATTCACCAAAAACCTTGGTTTATGCCAAATCGAATGTGATGACAGTGTCCTCGCCCCTATCAGTTTTGGAGCACAATTGTTTCTTTCAGTTGCTATCTGATTTATTAGCTCATCGGTAAAAAATATCTTCAAAAAATCTAACGATTGTTTACCATTTGAGGATACTTGCGGCCCTGTAGATTTTCCGCCGACTATGAATTTCATTCTTGGTAGCGTTTTGCTAGATTCTTCACAAACTGTCCATCTTGAATTATTAGAATCACTTCCGAAAAACGATCGATCTCAATGACCAAATACTGGCGTATTTCCCCATTATGAGGAAATTGCACAAGGGCTAAAAAAAAACTATTTTTTTTACATGTCTGACATGGCTCCATTTAATACATATATTATGAAAAAACAATTAAATAATCAAGGAAAACAATCGTATGTGAAGTATAGAATAGATGTAGCTGAGGCAATTTTAAAACATGTACAGCTAACTGATTATACAAAACGTGGGAAATCCGCAGAAAGTACAACATCATTACAAGCACAATATTGGGGTTATTTCGCGAAGCATATTAATAGAACGCCTAAAAAGAAGCACGCAACTAGAATGTGTGAAGTTTGTTACAAACAGAAAAAACGAAGCGAAACGACCTGGGAGTGCGCAAAATGTAAGGTAGCTTTGCATTTACCGGAATGTTTTATAAAGTACCATACCATTCAGGATTATTAATTCTTAGATTTGTGAGTATTTCTCAATAAAATAGTTATTTATGGCTTCGTATAACTAAATTGTTTATTTAGATTTTGTTTTGCATTTTTAGGTCCGGTGATTATGACATAGTCAGAAAATTAATTTCAATTCAAATATTATTGTCCTGGATATGCTTCAAATTATTTGTATTCCGCTATTGATTAATTATAGCATTAATACTTATTTGCTACAAGATTTCCTCTAATCATATGTACTAATTAAAATATTTTTTAAAAGCTTTTGGTTCAAATTCATTTGAACTGCGTAAGAGCACGATCGCCTCGGTTATCTCTCATTCAGCCGCACGATTTTATGTTTCAAGTTCCGACAGTCTGTCTCTGCCGCTTCGGCTTCTTTCGCTACCATTCGGGCGCAACGTTTAGGCCCGAATTCTTCCGAGTTAAATGGTATGGCAAGGGGTTACAGATTTCTAGTAAGCTTGGGTTTAGTATGTTTATTTTAACTGTTTGGTATAAGCGGAAAAGTATGAAATGTGAGTAGCAGAGTTTAGACGTTGGCGGGAGAGTCTTTTTTCTCTTGAAGCGCCTGCTGCTTATATTATAACTGTCCACCCAGAGGGTGTGTTTTCGTCAAAGTTTCCTGTGGAATAGGAATCTGTTTCTGTCCAATCCTGTTACTGTCCAACAGTCGTTGGCGTTCCGCATGTGATGCGTCTTGTTCGTACGTCCTCGAGGGGGCGTAGCATATCGTCCAGTTAGCGACATCGTCTTTGGGCTATTGTCGAATTCTCATCGGGTGACGAGGGTTATGACACGTGGTTTACTGTTGAGGGGATCCATTGTGTGCACGCGTGCGTGAACTCCAATTATCTGAACTGTTTATTTCCCAATAAATGGAGATACTTCCAATAAATGGAATTTTATCGTTGTGTATTTTCATCTGTAATTATACGAATTTTATGAAAATCCGATATCCTTGTAATTTTGGAACAATTTATATTTATAAATAGTAAATTGTCCGAAAACTACATTTCTGCATACTAGATTAAAAAGAATTTAGGATGTAGTTACTTAGCAAATACTCGTATTATTAAACTAGACTGAAGCCTTATAGAGAAAATATACAAATGAAAACACTTGTTAAATTTTTTATGATTTTAAGATGACTGATTCAAGATCTTGTCGGGAAGTAATATTTATTATGCAATTTTTTTGCGAACATAATACTAATTTAGTACCTTCTAAAGAAATAAGTATTTAAATAATATAATGGAAAATTTTGTTATATCAAATATGTTCCGCCGTTCTCTTTCTCAGAACTGTTCGATAGACGTGTGTGTCGTGAAAAATTGATTGCGTGTGGGACGAAATCAAATTTGTCTGACTCGAGCGAAATTTGTTAGCAGTTAATTTCATTCCGTGCAATAAGTATAATAGGGTAAATGCACAATTTAAATAATTTGAGGTATGTTTTCGCATTAATCTACACTTATCATCTGCTCTTACTATTTATTATTGATTTCCTTTATACAACCAACGCTTTTATTATTTTCAACGTTCCTTTTCGATAAAAATTTTTTCCTACAATAACGTTATGTGAAAAAATTTACCATAAATTTTCTTCATTCAAGGCAATTCTTCACAACCAATCTTCTTATCGTTCTGAACATTTCTTCCCTGACAGCAGAAATCATTGTAGAAAAATTCATTAGAAATTTTTTTTATTTAAAGAGACGAAAAGAATTTATTAGACTTCCCATCAAAATTTGTCGAACAAATGTCGTAGCCCGTGATTATTTCCAAAAAGCATAAAACTATTCAGATATGTCTATCGAATATTTCGAATTCATGAACAAGAAAGTTGGCAAAGATTCCACAATTATATAAATCCTTAACAAATCGTTACAAGGAGCGTATTCCTATTCCAATAATATTGTGAGAATATTGGACTGCGGGTAGATTTTCGCTTATTAAATATAAAATGAGATAACAAAAGGTCATTCAACGCGACTTGATTCTTTCAAATGCTATCTCTATATTTCTGCACGACTTTCAACCCACTATAGATTCGCACAGAACCCTCTAGTCCTTCAATTAGACTGCATTCTTAAAGATATGATACATACAATACACATTCTTATCACGTTTAGTAAGATGTATACTTTGTTTCATTCGTGTCGCTCTACGCTTGCATTCTACAAATAGCTTTTCTTTCGTCGTTAGCATTTACCTTTCTCAACTTAAACGTTCGCTATATAAAAGACAGCTTCATCAAATTCATTCCTTGTAATCTCTATTTACAATAAAAGTATATGCATTGTTAAATATATCGTACAAAAGTACAAGAAATAAAACATATAAAAAACAAACACATATGTCATATATCGGAGCTGAAAGGACATCGGGGCCTTTCTTTTGCAATTGTGGGAAGACTACCAATACTTTAGCCTAGACCTTGTATTAGAGCGGTACTTGAATAGTAAAACTGAGAGGATCTTCCTACAATCGCAAAAGAAAGGCCCCGATGTCTTTTCATCCCCGACATATATATCTATATGTCGGGTTGATGTCAAAAATATGGTTAGGGGTGTTTAACGAATTTAGGATTAGGATTGGCCATGGCTGTTATACAATAGCGGTAATGTTTATTATCACAATCGTAAGAATTACAACGTTACCGAGTAATCGCGGTGATTAGACACGATGTCACTCAAAGTGCAAGTAGTACTGCTCTGAATAGACTTTATGTATATCTAAGTGGAATTGCCCTTACATAGTCCTCTGCCTATCTCTCGGGTCAATTTTTATTTTTAAGGAGAGCTATATAATTATTCCATACCTCTGTTAGGTACACGTCCCTCCCGTGACCGTGGCTACGTTCAGTAACCCGTTATGCCACTTCGAGCTTAAGCCCATCGTCATAAACCTTGAGCACAACTATTTCTTAGTTTTATTACTTAAGTGTAGCTATAGTAAAAGTCTGGATTAGGGTATTGGAGTTTTCCCTAATATTCCAAAAGGGAGGCCCCGATGTCCTTTTATCTCCGACATATACAGAATGGTTGGTAATTGGTGGTACGAACGGAAAGGGGGTGATTCTACGCGAAAAAAGAAGTCGAAAATATAGAATAAAAATTTTTCGTTTGAGGCTTTGTTTTCGAGAAAATCGACTTTGAATTTTCGCTCGGTACGCCTGCACTTTATCACGTCTCGTTATTCTTCCATCGAGGCAACGATCCACAGTGAGATCCGTTATAACGTACCGCACGCGTACCGAGCGAAAATTCAAAGTCGATTTTCTCGAAAACAAAGCCTCGAACGAAAAATTTTTATTCTATATTTTCGGCTTCTTTTTTCGTCTAGAATCACCCCCTTT
>NT_176922.1:75605-91421 GCF_000188095.3 Bombus impatiens | reverse complement strand
CTTGTCCCGCTCCGTGCGATGAGATAAGGTGTGGATGAAGATTTCCCCACGTAAAAAAAGAGGTTTTTTTCTTTTTTTTTTTTAATTTTTCCATCGAGACAACGATCTACAGTGAGATCCGTTATAACGTACCGCAGGCGTACCGAGCGAAAATTCAAAGTCGATTTTCTCGAAAACAAAGCTTCAAACGAAAAATTTTTATTCTATATTTTCGACTTCTTTTTTCGCGTAGAATCACCCCCTTTCCGTTTGTACCACCAGTTAACAACCACCCTGTATATACGGTTATCTATCTATGTCTCTCTCTCTTTTTCTCATTATCCTTTCACTTATAAAGCTGTCTTATATAAGAAAGTTTAAAATACACAATACACTATTACCTAGCTCAATATTAACTAAACTGAACTTTTATTTGATTTGGATAGGTATTAAATACATGCTCTTGTTAGATATCTATCCTTGAATATTTTGAAAATATCGATTGTCATAATATTAATTATTTTGTTGATTTTACATAAAAGTTTTTGGATTTACCATCTATTTTTGAGAGGGAATATACTCGTATCTGGGCTCAAATTGTCTTTCCTTTCGACTAAGAAATAACAAAATACCTTTTCTTTACAAGTATAGCCCCATGACGTTTTTCCCATGCGATCCTCAATCAATAGTCTAATGTCTTGTTTTTTGTTTAACGATTATGTTAGTTATAGGTATATATATTCACCTACTTCAAAGCTTATGGTAATAAGTCTAAATTAGCCTTAGCAAATGTATTAAACATTTATCCTTGTAAAAAAATATTTCATCACTGAAATCGTCGTTTCGGCTGTTCTACATGTTGAACATTTTTTTTTGAAACGTATGTATAATACTCGGGATACTCCCCTCGGGAGAGAAAGAACGATAACGTACGGCTGTACTTGAACGTGGCAATATTCAGTCTTTGTCGAGTATATGTGCACCGACTCTCTGGCTAAAATTGCGCTCTTTATTAAACGTATTCATCGAGCAGAGGCACGCGTGCACTTTGCTACACGTGCGTTTCAAGGTGTAAATTCAATGTGAATCTGTTGACGCGAACAAGACAATTTTTATGGATTGCTGACCAATTTGAAATCGTAATATTACTTTGTACGTTTTGTCGAGTATTATTAAAATGTTATGTATGTTAGCTGCAGCAGATAAATATATCACAGTAGTTGATCTTATTATCCAACCTAACACGATGTAACTTGATCTTTTATTTATTTATTTATTTATTTATTTATTTATTCCATTTGTTCTTTGATTTTCGTCAAGAAAAACACGTACGTTACAGGTATTCATAAAATAGAAATTGGACAAATGTCTTAACTCTTGTGACAGTGATCCCTTTGTCTTTATCGTGCAGAATAATATCCTAAGGTTTCTTCAGAGAAAGAGGGATAGAGAGAGAGAAAGAGAAAGATGTAAGCTTTTGACATTAAGGTTAATCTCCCTGATCCAGTTCTAACCAGCATGTTGGTCATTGCGATTTGAGATCACATTTGGCCATGTTGCTCTTTCCACCGCGATCGTTTTAGGAGACGGATTTTAAAAGTGAAAAATATTGAAAAATAGTTTGTTTTCTATTATATCATAAAATATATTTAAAATGGAGTCGAAAAATTTTAACGTAATATTAAACGTAGATTTGAAATGTGATAAAAAATTAAAAAAAGGTATATTCATAGTTAACTAATAAATCGATCGCTTTGTTCTACTTTTGTCGTAAGAAAAAAGAAAAATATCATAGAATACTCTATCGGATGGAGGACGTCATGCTTTCCAATTTTTTTGAAGTTGTTTAATTATTTGGAGGTTCCTTTAGAACCTTCTTCCGTGACAAGACAAACCTTTCGTGATTCACCAGGGAACTTATTGATTGCTTAGTAAATATCCGTACATAATACCTGTACAAACAGACAAATGTTTCAGAACATTAAACAAATGATCGAGATAAAGATATTCATCTATTGTAAATGATTTTGCAGATGTAAAACTTTGATAAATTAAATACCGTTTTTACGCAGTTTTAGTTCGGGTTTATTCATGGACAAAATTTCCAAGGAAAAGTTTTATCTTCACGAATGCATGCACACATAGATTAATAAGGCTATTTTTTATCTTTGCATTCGCAAGCAGTTCATTTTTTCTTCTACTATTTTCATATCTTCGTTATGTGATTTTTTCTATTAACACATTCTAAGCAAATCTTTTTATTTCTTTTTTAATGTTTCTGGTTTCGTTAAATCGATATCCTCTTATGCTGTTTGTAGGATGTGAACTATTGGTTTATAAATAAATCTTCAAAGAGTTGATTATAGTATCCAAGAATATGCTTGTCATAGATATTTCTAGGCAAGTAGTATATATTAACTATGATTCTATTTTTATTGAACATGTAGTCAGGAACACATAATATATATATGTATGTATGGCTTTATTGTCTAACGAATAAAATGTATTTTAATGTAATATTTATAGAAGAAATGGATATTTTACTCGTATAAGCTTTTTTAAATTAAAATATGTCTAACATATTTTTCAATGAAACTACTAGTTTCTGTCGACGAGTATCGAACATCTTAATAATAATATTTTATCAAAAAGTACATCCAAATAACTAATTTCCAGTATTTCATATAACGCACGATCCTTTCGAATCGCATTAAATTAATACTTCATTAGAGAATTTAAAACTCCAACATTTCTAGCAAACAATACAGCAAGTAGCAAACGAACAAAATAGTAAAAAATTTTTCCCTCCGCCGATACTCTATCAAACGCACGTCTTTTCTTACATTTCGATCGATGGGAATATGATAGGAAGCCAATTCTATCTGACGCAAATCCATGTCGGTTGTTACACGGGGCTTCACCGTAGGCACGCGTTATCTGTCAGATTAATTGCAAGTCCTTCGATGGTTAACTTCGACTTCTTTGCCTTTTCTAATTTTGTTTAGTCGGTGGATTCTCGTAACGCGACAGCTGATCCTCCGCTACTTCGGCGATGATCTTTACCGGTGCGGTGTGGAACACGTGCGTGTAAGAGCACTGGGTGCTAATGGGTGCACACGTGTTTCCGTACATGCGCTTCCGCGCGCGCTATGACACGTTATTTACCGCGCGACGCCGGAAACTCAATTGAGACGTTACTCCACGGGAATTTCCTCAAAGAGCGTCATTATTCGTGGAATATCGAAGCGGATTACGAGACGCTTTGTACCGTCATATTTTATACGGTGGGTATGAAAAGTATTAGGTAGAAACACACTTCTATCTGTTACAGTACTGAGTACCTTTCTGTAGTACCTAATTAATGTATTATGTATCGTTGAGGTTATTCGTTGTGTAAACAGAGAAAACTCGTGGATAAATTGTAAGGCAGAAGATATATTTAAATAGAAGTGTAATAAGTAAAAATACAATTTGAGCTGGTCCAGATCCGCACGCTAGCTGTGTTACCCAATAACTGAAAACCCCGAAGCCAACGTCGCCTGTTTACTATTTATGGTCTGACTTCGTCGCCAGTCTTTTGTCTACGCGCTGTCGATGGCTTCGGTGCTTGAGAAAACTAAAAAAACCAGATGTTGAGTTTTCTTAGAAGTGGTGACCACTTCAACATGTATTAATAGGATTTGTAATTGTAGATTTTTATGCAGTTTGAAGATTTAATTGGATTTGAGAATTTTTCCAGTACGTATATCCCGGTCTAAACAATAGTTTAAACTGTATTTTCTGCAAGTCGGGGTCTTCCATGAAAAAATGTTATTCGACATGTTCCACTTATTTTGCTTTATAGAACAACCTTCTGTCGATTGTCTACTCGTGTCGAATAAGAGATCAAACTAATTCCCCTATACTTGGCAGGTTTCCAAACTAGATTTTCTCGAAGGCGAAGCTTCCAACGCAATTTTGTTATTCTTAATTTTCGTATTACTTTGAGTCATAGAATTCTCCGATCCTCCAATTTCTGTGTAAATTTTACGAATTTTATCTCTTAATGTGTATGCACAATGACTGTGCTCAAATTACTCCGAGCTTGAAACTAATAACCTTATCGACATTTGCTTTCTTATTTACATGGATTCTCGGAGAATCGACCCTAGGAAATTATAATCTTTGTCTTTACGAAGTGGTTGACCTATGATGTTTGTGCGTCAGCGTGGTTGCCTCTCTGCTTACAGATACGATGTGAACATAACGTGAATGTTTATAGAATTTTTGCGCAAGACGTATCTCTCGGTGGTCAGTTTGAAGTAGATAATGTCATCCCATGAAGCTGGAAATCGCTTTCTCGAATAACACAGTATGGAGATGTTTTTCTCTTTTAAGATTACGTTTAAATGTTTCTTCTTCGTCCCATTGTTCGTTTTGCAAAATGTCTGAAACGCATCGAATGGAAGAATCGTTCGATCAGCTCACGTTGTAAGAACTTTGTAAAACGCTGCCACGTTTAGTCAGAATGTCCTGTCCATCGTTTTGAAACATCGAGAAAATTATATACAGAGGGTACAAAAAGTATGACCATATTATTTTACTTATTATGTATAGCGTTTACGTATACTGGTATCATATATAATTAGGTAATGCAAGTAATATTAAATTTGGTATCATTTAGTAATACTTTTATGCGATTACAAAAATTTGATACTATGGAAATGACATGTAGAATCTGATAGAAGAAAATAGGGACATTTTTGACACGTTTCTCGGAGAGTTTCTCGATTATAGTATTTTCTGCATACATATATCACAGATGAAGAACGTTTTTTCGTCGGTCAAATTTATCGACAGATCTTAAATATTATTAAATTGTCAGGACGTTTTAAAAGATGATTTTTAGATAATCGAGAGTCGAATATCAGAAGTAAAAAGTCTGCGTCGTAGTTTTCGAGATATTGGGTACTTCGTTGTTTCATGAAACCATTTTAATAGGTTGAATTAGTTGAAATTTTAATTAGTTGAAAAAATTAGTTGTTAGACGTTTTATGATGTGTAAGGTGATGAAACAAATTCAAAGTTAAGCTTTAAGAAATAGTAAAGATTTCTACTGATCCTAAATATCAAAAAGTAAGTGATCTTCTCTTCAAATTTAAATTTTGCAATTAGTGATAGGGAACATTTTCATTTATAGTTTCATTTAAATTCTAAGAAGTAATAAAGTAATAATAAGTAATAAAGATTCTATAAATTGAAGTATAAAAGTGAACTTTTCTTTTTTACAAGTACCATGATCAAATTGTTAGTATAATTTTATTCGCAAGAATTAAGTCTATAAAAGTTTAAGTAAATAATATTTAATTATCTAATTATCTATTTAAATAAATAGTGGTTTTTTTATATCTGTAAAGGAACGAATAAAATATCTTACAAATTCGACAAAAAAGATGATTTCTGAATAAATGTGCATTAAAAATGATTGCTTTGCTTTGATAAATTAACGGTGCGTGTGTCTTATTAAAATTTTACTTCAGTTTTATTGATCAGTCTATATCTTCCGTCATCAAATATTTTGTATGTTCGTAATAGATCAAATATGATAATAATAACAATAGTAAATAAGAACAATGCATAACGCAATCTAACACGTATATGATATATGACTATATGACACGAAGTGCAAATTGTTAGATTTCGTAGTATGCGCGACAGCGGGTTTATTATAAATTGCACAATCATCGAACTGTCGTAGCAACAACGAGTTATTGACAGCGTATCAACGGAAATGAGATATCGTGAAAAATGGCATAAAATTCGTGAACTGACGATAACGAGCCGGTTATCGTTATTTACTGTTCATTTAATAAAATAGAATTTAAATAGATTGTAGAATCAGCGGATTTTACGGTAGAAACAAAACACTAGCGAGGAATTTACTGATTTTCTCTGTCTTATGTAGAAACGTATTATGTAAGTATATATCTCGCGATAAGCATAAATGCCTGCTTTCAGCCGACAGACTAAACAAATTTGACTTACTAAAGACATATAACTGTAAGCGTGATTGTAATTGTGAAAGGAAAAGAATCTTTTACTTTTAGAAACTTTTACTGAAATCTAATAATTAATCATTTGAATAATATAAATAATGGAATAATAAACTGACGATATTAAATTTACAAAATGTGCAACTTTTCACACTACTTGTTGCTTTATTTCTCGATGATAATGCACAATGAGAAAATGTATAAATATAGTTCTTTCCTACTTGGATATTTAGAGATACGACATTAATTAAACTAATTGTAAATGATGTATCGTCGACATTAGTCATAACATTTTTCACGCTATTTGTTACTTTGTTTCTCAGCGATAGTGCAGCGTAAAAATGCACATAAATATAGTTGTTTCTTATTTATTCAGAGATAAAATCGAATCGAGAGCATACTTGCGAAAATAGACGGAATTCATTTACTTTATGTCAATGTTTGTTTAACGCTATCACAGTTTAATAATTGGTAGGGAGGGAGATCAAGTGTCAAAGAATTCTTTTATCACCTAGTTTTCATTTCGTTCCCGCAAAATTCGTTTCGCGCCAATAAAACTTCCTTATCTTTGTAATAATGATTTACTGGAAATCGGGTACAGACGCAAAATTGCGCGAGGAATTATACATCGCTCTCGTAAGACGATATCAGCAAGTTATAATAATACGGCTAAAAAAAGACAAGAATACACATTTGTTCTCTCCCGGCGCGGAATATAAGAAGGCAACAGGAAAAAAAAAGATACAAGGATTTTTAAGTGCAACAACCTCGAGATTAGATGAAAATGAAATAGCAGACGCATTAAATTACGTAACACAGATTATACACGATGAGCTAAAAATCATAATAGCGAAAGTGAAGATTTTGGAATTTTTAATTTAGTCAGAGAGAGGAATCCCAAATTTTCAAAGTATCGTCTCTTTTGCTGTATGACTAATTAAATTATAAGTAATAACCGTATCCTCATTACAGTTTTTCAAGTGATTTGAACAAATATAATTAACTTTTTACATTAACTACAAAACGTCTCTCTATTTTATGAAAACTAGCAATAGAACTAATTTATGATTCTCACAGCTAACCATAGTTAATATCTGACGAAAGTATTTGAATATTTATCGTACAAAAGTTTATTGAAATTACATGAGCATTGTAATGAGATATATCGTGATCATGTTGCTAAAGTTAAAAAACAGATCCAGAATTGTATATGTACATTTCAAAATCGTTTAACATTGTTTCTTACAAATTCAATTTCGTAAATTATACAGTTGCGAACAATAAACGATTGGCAATAAATTAATAAGCATTTACGAATCGTTGAACAAAAAAAGATAGCGATAACGCAACGATAAGGGTGAAAGTGTTGCGCTTACTCCTCGGACACTGATCGATGAGGATATCTAAAATAGCCCTACCAATCTTGCCCCCTCTACTCTCGTAACTGGCTTTGTTTCTTCTTTTCTCGTTTCTCTCTTTCTATCTCCGTTTCCTCTCTTTCTATTAGCGCCACTTCCTCCCTACTCCCTTCCCACTGTTTTATCTGTCTTTCCGTTCTTTCTTCGGCTCACCACCACCACCACCACTCCCAACTCTCTATTTCTCGTCGTTGGGATCATTGCTTTGCAGTCATCGGTTTCTAGGTGCCCATCCGTCTCTCGTATTCAAACCAGTATTCAAACGTATAACAAAAACGTAATTTCTGTATTCAGAGGAAATTATTGTTTCCAACAGATAAAGTCATGTACGTTCAATTCGAAAATAGATATCCTAAACGTATTTCAAAAATGACACGACTCAATGTTGACAGAAAGAATAGATTTTAGGAAACAATGGTGAAATATTACAAATTATTTTTGCAATCTTCCATTCTTAACTTTTGAAATCCTTCTTTGGTAATTTTGATACTCTTCTAACGTAGGATTGAATTATTTTGAGTTGTTACATTTGACAAAGATTTAAATTCTATTAAATAAATATTAAGTTAGAAGATTCAATATGAATATGTAAACGAAAGGACGATACTACTCATTGCTATTTTATTCTACTACAGATCTGATAAAAAAATTGATAGATTGCTGATTGTTATGCATTTATGAAAAATTTTAAAACTTATGAAATAATCAATAATATCAAAAATCTATGAAATATCCAAAGTATATTTCTCATGATATTTAATAGATAAAACAAATTTTTGTTTAGGTGCCATTTTTCAAATTATATCCATAAATATATGAATTTTTATAAATATCCGCACTTTATTGATATTACTATAAAATATATTTCATTATTTATAAATACATATTTCGTTTAATATGCTTCGCATAGAAATTTTCAATTTTTTACCAATAGTTAAGTTGTATTCGTGAAGAGAGTAATTAAAAGGCGGTCGTAAAATCTAGCCCCAACCCCTAGAACGATGACGTTGGAGGGGAGGGGAGAGTTAAGAGAAGGAGAAGGGAGAGTTAGGACGAAGATAGTATAGGTGAGAAGGTAGGACACGTATCGAGTAAGAGTAACGTGAGCGATCGAGCAGACGAGCTGACGAGCGCTGGTAGCATAGAAAGAGGAACGCAGCGGATCGACGGTGCCAGTCGTCTCCACTTTCGTCCGCCGTCGGGCGCGTATGCGTTCTCTCCTCCTCCTGTGTCGCTCGAAAACGACAACGCGATAGTTGCCAAGAGATACAGAGGTTAGAATCGCGTGCGCGATCGCGCGATGCCAGGCGACGCTGTATGTGTCGGCGCCGTCAGCAGCCACTTCGCATGCGCCATCTTGATCGCCAGAGTCAGTGCACCGTTCGAGTACTCAGATGATCGTTTTCGATTGATCGACGCAGGGACGATATATCGTGTTCGTCGGTGAACGATCCCGCCACGTTTTTCCTGGCGCGCGTTGACTCGAATGTTCCCCTGGATCATAATCATGCCGTGTTCTGTACGCAGTGTGCCAAGCTTCCGAGACGAGAAATCAGTATTGTGAAAGTTGTTCGATAAGATGCGCGTAAGTGATCGCTATTATCGTGGTCCATTATTCGTGTGAACTATGATGTGACTATGATCTATGATCAGTGATACATTCCTTTCCTTCTATCGAACGGTCGTGCGAAACGCGTGTGAACCTAACGCGACTCTCTTTTGTTTACAAAGTGGGATAAAGTGAAAAGCGAGGGAAGCGCTGTCGAGCGATATCGCGCCGCTTTCGTGTGATTGCTTTTCATCAGCGGAGGATCGATTTTTGCTGGAAAACCGCAGTCGTCCGTTGTTACTCGTCATGGATCATCGAATGTTACTGCATCGACGTTTCCATTAAGATGAATTCACACCGGACTTGAGAGATGTCAAACCCTATCGAGTTGAGAAATTAAATTTTTAAATTTCGAATTAATGTTTTTCTATTGTTTGATCGTGTTGTCCCGATCGATTAATACGAATCAAAGTTTCGGTCCGAAGAAATGTGCAGTGTGAAGTGTTTTCAAAAGTACAAATGAGCAACTGGTATTATAGATAAAGAACGAAGAAACTTGAAAAATCGATATACGACTGGTCTCGCGTCTCGTACTCTCCTTCCAGCGGCAAGGAAACACAACAGAGACTCTTGTTTTCTCTTTATATCGTGTTTGTTGGCTTGGTAACCGTATGGGCGATACCCTTAAGGGGTTGTATCACGACCCTTGACGACAATGACCGACGGTGCCAGCCGACTTCTGCGTTTTTCACGCGACTGTCCATGCAGTCGTTCGAACACGTGAAGAACGATCGTTTCCGGTTTTCGATCGGTGTATAATGATTAAACGATAGGCGTTTCGTGAACTTGAAATCTTTCATTGGACGGTATATATCGCGTAATGTATCAAATGAAATTGGATTGACATCTCGATGATACGAACCTACGCTCGACGAATACTTAATTAGTGCCTTGAGTGACGTGCCATGGATACTAAACATTAAATGATAAACGTAGAAAAGAACATACGTTTTTTCGTGACCTTATCTGTGAATCCGACGAAAATTCACAGAAGTAAGTTTTGTCGAAGAATATTATTCAATATATCGAATGTGCATGGGGGAACTCGTAGCTGCCCTTAAGAAACCGATCATGCTTTGCTTCGTACAAGGATTTTACTCGCGGGAGGATTCGAAGTTGCGTCGCTTCAAAAGGTAAAGGAACTTTATTATTTTTTATTTTTTTCAATACATATTTTTTCATTTTCTTTCTTGATCTATTGTACATTTAGTTCCATAATAGAGAATGAAATATTCAATAATCCGATAATTGAATTAAATACTCAATAACTCATGATATATATCTCAAATAAATGTTAGGAATTCTAAAAAACATTAATTTGTTAAGAGTTTTATGAAATATCTGTCTATTTCTAAAAAAAAACTAGATTTTTTATGACATTTTTTTATGAGATACGTTCGTCATAAGATAGCTATGTAATTGCGCCAGATGTTTTTGACTAATTAAGGATTGAATATTCGAAAAGAAATTTTTATAAACGAACATCGACTTTTATAATAGTTGATGAAATTCTTTTTGAATGTTCTTAATTTAATTATTTTGTTATTAGTTGAAAAATCAAATATAATACTGCATTCGATTGTATAATTCTATCCATTTTTCTTACACTAAATTTATTGCAGTGTAAGGTCAATGATTTATTTATGTAATGAAAATACAAACGTTAAACAGTGCAGAGATTTGATTTCCGATCAATACGGAATTCATAAATGATACATATTTTAAATGGATTTTTCACGTACGTATTTTGACGCCTGATATCGCATCCTTGAGATTCCTACGAGGAAAATTTATACGTATATCGATTATCCCATTTAACGTCTCGATCGTTTTGGATGATAGGAAAGAGTTCGAAGGGGAAAAAGTTGTCTGTCCGTAGGGAAAGCATTTTGTAATTGAGATGAAAATTTTCCAAGGTTAGAGTTTTCGAAATTAAAAAATTATTGTTACGCTTTCGAATGGGGACACGTATTTTTTTAGCTTTTATCAAGGCGAATTTTACGATCTAATAAAAATAATAAAAACGAAATATGAATTGAAAAATTAGATGAAAAGGTTAATATTCTAAATTATTAAAAAACGTATATTTATAAATTTATAATATAACTTATAATTTAATGAAATAATGTTCATAAATTACGCTTAATTTATAATTTCATAAAATTAATTTATTAATTTTTTAATATTTAAATTAATTCATTATGCGGAAGCAATAACGTATCTTTGACGCACCAATAAACATTTTTACCTTAGAGTGTCATTGTCGAATATTAATTACACTAAGATTTGTATGTATGAAGAAATTGAAGTTTTTAAATTTTGCAAATCATCGTATAAAATCAAAGAGTTTGCTAAAACAAATTGATACATAATGAAAACAGGAAACCATATACGCATCCGATTCATCATGCAAAACGCTTCAAATCTTATCTTAACTCTGAGCCTGAATATACTAAAGCCATACGTGACCAAAGAATTTATCGTGCCTTGATTCCACAGTCTATAGATTTCAATGTGTCTGTTCACTTTCACAATTAAACATTTTTATCGCTTTTACGCTATTTATAATTGGCGTATCAAACATGTGGGTCTAATTTCAGGGTTGAACAGATAAAGATGATATAAATTTATGTATCAACATATTTCTCTTATTTGATGTTGTTTTCAAGTTATCATAAGCGTTTGGATACCTTAATAATTGGACTAGGAATGTTTGGTTATTTACAGTGAATTTAAATGTGTAGATTGCACATGGATGGTATGAAAAAATACTCAGAGCAGAGTACTTGTAATATTTTATGCTTGAAACATTATAGCGTTATTATTATGTTCGCAGAATCTAAGAAAAATATCATGTCCAATTTATTATATTAATACATTTTTATACAATTAAGTAGTATATATCTATACAATTTCATGTTTTGAAATAAATGGAATTTAATACGTTGAGATTATACCTATGGCATATTTGTTACAAGTATTTTATTTTGCATATTCTGTATATTTTTGCACTTTTAAATTTCCAATAAATGCATATACATAAATCCACACTCTATACATAACAATGTAACTATTATTAATTCTTAATGGAACTAACCTGCCAATTAAATTTAAACAATCATAACGATACCTAATATTTCCAAACGGATAAAAAATGTAATATTGTACAAAAGTACTTAGTAATGTATCAAATCTCTCATGCTTGTCATTCTGATAATTTCGTCTAAAAGCTATAAAATTCTAACTGAAAATGCTACAAGAATTACCGAAGTAAATATAGCTCAGAAATGAGGTCAACAAATGGGCTACATATTTATGTGAACCTCTATTATTTCCACGTGACCAATTCATCCCTGAAATTCATCCCACGTGCTTTGTAACGTCCAGTATATCCAGTTCGATTGAGTTCTCGAGGGACGACATCCGGACCGCTAAAAAGGTAAACAGAAGCGTGGCCAGTTTTTCCGCTTTATCCTCTTCTGGTTTCGATCTTCTTATTCGTCGTTTAATGTGGCGCATCGATAAAGGTCTAGAGGAGAAGAGAAGATCGAAAACCGTGGCTTATCACACGGTTGAATAGAGTTCGACGAGCGGTCTTTTTTTCTTTCACGGACCTTCATTCTATCTAGCATCCGACGTTTCTCTTATTTAGGTCATCCAAGTTTCATCGTTATGTATATACATTATACTTAACATACAGAGCACGAACACACATGGGCACATATTCACACGCGATATGTGAAGCGAATAGAGACAAGTGGCTGCTGGAGGTCACTGTTGACCAATACAAACATCTTGTCCATCTTATCGGTTTCCAGCATTTCTTGTTTGCGTTCGCTCTTGTCTTTTTTGATAGACCGGAATTAGTGATAAATATTACTTTTTTATCAGTTTCCAGTACTTATTGACCTACTTAGTTAACCCAGCTACGGTCTTTTGATTTTCTGTCTCAATTTCGCTGCAGTTTCGACAGTAGAAAAAAATGTTAACGTTTTGAAAAAATCTTTAGCATACAATTGACATGACAAATCACATCTACTAATCGACTAGTAGAATGTGTTAATAACTAGATTCTTTTTTATGCATTTATGGAAATTTTGAAGGTGCAAAAATGCACAAGTTACACATTATATGCAAAAATATATCAAATAGCCAAGGAACGCCTTCTATAATATGCAATAGGTTAAACAATGTTCTATCTAGATTTTTCCTTTTTAATTATATTCGACAAAATATAAATTTGCATGCATATTCGCAGTTTACTAATAACGATTCTTTCATACGTTTGACAAATTTAAGAAATTTTCTAACGATAGAAAAAAATGGTTTGGTCGCAAATAACACAAAGGATGTAGAATTAAAATCCCTGTTTTTAATCATTTATAATAAGGATCTACTTTCTTGCAGAGATATTCAGTAATTTTAGAGAGATTGTTTGCTATTGGTTTGGTATTGGTTTGGATTGAGGAATTGGTTGGTAGAAATTCTTCACTAAACATATTGTATTGTGATATAATTGATGAAATTAATGTTAGTTACAAATGAATTTAACTTCTACCTATCTCTTTCTCTCTACTCCATAGTTCAATTTTATAATACATAATTATGCAATTACTAGTTGAACTTTTATCTATAAATGACTTTTATGTGTTTTCTTTGTAGTGTTTAGTTTTCGTTGTAGCATTATATCGCGCTAAACAATTAAAGAACAGCGAAAAATAACGATCTCGTTAATTACAGAGCAAAAAACATAAAACAAATTTATCGCATGATTATAAAGCTAGTAAGTTTGTTGTGAATTCATTGGATGTAACTGTATTAAGCCATATTAAATAAAAATAAAAATAAATGAAATGGTTAATTAAAAGCTTTTAACTGCCAGGTTAAATTCGTCAACCATCTAATATTTATTTGGGAAAATATTACATTTAATGTAATTGATTTAAAAAATTGCCTTCTATTAAATTATTTTTTTCTTGCTATATAGTATTAATTTCAACTTAAGAAGTAATGATAGTAATAATATTAAATAAGTGAACGCGATATATATATTTTCTGTTATCTACTTTTTAAATATAAACATTTACATCTAATAAATTAATTGTTTAGGAATAAGCTTTTCCAATCATTTTTAGCAACTTGGTAAAGACAGAATTACTTGTTATATAAATTTCCAACTATGTATATGGTTTCTTTATTTATGTTTTCATTTACGCGCTTGATCAACTCAAGAAGACCGTGGAATTGTAGAATTTTAACGAGAATTTACTAATGATACAAACTTCCTTGGAATTTGATAATGTGTGTTTCATTAACGAGTGGCAACTATTATTCTTAATTGACTTTCACTGCGAACAGCGCCTATAGGCGCTCAGCCATAGTATCTTTCTCCGAGCATCGTGCCATCTGCGCGACCGATCTCCCACTGTCACGCCGGCTGCCCAGAGAGCAATTTGTGTCTGAGCGCTCCGCAGCGTAAGGGTTAAATTTTATACGGTTTCCTTGGTGCGATTCAACGGTTCTTCTTTTGTCTTCTTTAGCGAATGAAATGAAGGAAGACACTAATGAGACAGTATGTATATATTCTTAAAAAGTTTCCGTATATTTTTGTTCGATCTTACCTGCAGAAGCTATATTCGCATAGGTTTAATTTTATGTTAATTCCCTTGTTATTTAAAGCGTGACAAAATATTAAACTGGGGAATCGTATCACAATTTATGGATAAAAGTAAGATCGATGTAGTATTATTGTTATTGAGAATGTGCTTGATGCAGTGTTATTTTTATTGAAAAGCTTGAAGATATCTTATTGAATATCTCTGTGATTGTTGATAGGATTGATCATATTTAACAGCATTCTTTTGATTTAATTAATATGTCGAATTTAATCGTATATAGGGTGCAAATAACATTATTTTGGAAAATAATATTGTTTATTAATGTTTTGAAAAATAATGTGAATTGTGGCACAACATGGATTAATTGGTCAGAATGAGAAAGCGAAAAACGAGGATTCATTATAATAAATAAGAATTATAATAAACATAAGAATTGTTATTGTTCCTTGGTAAGCACAATGACATTATATTTTTGTGTATATACACGTACGTGCGTGTAGAAGAATTAATCAAAATAATGATGCATAATAAAGAGTCTGCAGTCTATTGTGTTTATTGCCAAGAGCCAGAGAGTAATTAACAGCGTCGTCAGTGTTGGAACGTCCGGAGACGGCATTAATTCAATTCTTTTTCGTTCCGTGTTGGTCATTCAGTAAATACTTCTATGGAATTTCGCTCGACAATTCAATCAAGGGTAATCGAAAGGTTGTTGGCGCGGTATAGTAAGCATTTCCGTTTTTCTTTTTCGCCTGGTTGCGTAACATTGTTTCCGACCGGTCGATTCATTCAATCCTCCTGCATAAAATATTATTCTTTGTCTTTGTTTCTGCACTCTGTCTTACGTTATTAGAAAATAAATATCGTTGAAAATATTTTGTGTTACTATAAATATTATTCTGAAACGATTATACAGGCTGGTTGGTAACTGGTGGTACAAGAGGAAAGGGGGTGATTCTAGGCGAAAAAAGAAGTCGAAAATATAGAATAAACATTTTTCGTTTGAGGCTTTGTTTTCGAGAAAATCGACTTTGAATTTTCGCTCGGTACGCGTGCACTTTATCACGTCTCGTTATTCTTCCATCGAGGCAACGATCCACAGTGAGATCCGTTCTAACGTACCGCACGCGTACCGAGCGAAAATTTAAAGTCGCTTTTCTCGA
>NT_176922.1:54944-74379 GCF_000188095.3 Bombus impatiens | reverse complement strand
TTGCCTACTATGTTGTTGTGCTTTCTATGAGTGTTTGGGAAGTACCCCCGGAGATCGGTTTCACTCGTTGCGGACCACTACACCTAGGCCCGCCCGATTTTTTTAGCCGATGAAAATCCGACACCCTTGTCCCGCTCCGTGCGATGAGATAAGGTGTGGATGAAGATTTCCCCACGTAAAAAAAGTTTTTTTTCCGGTATTACCCCGCACCCTCTCCCCGGCGAGCGCGGGTGCCTATGAACGTTCCCTTCACGTAAAAAAAGAGATTTTTTTTCTTTTTTTTTTAATTTTTCCATCGAGACAACGATCTACAGTGAGATCCGTTATAACGTACCGCAGGCGTACCGAGCGAAAATTCAAAGTCGATTTTCTCGAAAACAAAGCCTCAAACGAAAAATTTGTATTCTATATTTTCGACTTCTTTTTTCGCGTAGAATCACCCCCTTTCCGCTTGTAGCACTCAACCACCCTGTATATGAAATTTTATAAACTAATTCGGAATTTCTTCTTATATTGTTCTATCTGCGCTCGTCTTAGATTAAGCATTTATGTTTTTATATGTTTGTGTCTTTACACTTTAATGTTTTTATATGCGGTGGTGTTTGGCGTAAGGTGCCAAAGAAATACTCGGCGGTGTTCAACGATATATTTATTCAACACTCTTCGCCTTCGACTCGTTTCGCATAATTCTCGGATTCCTACTTTTTCTCGCTTCTCGACTATGTTCACCTCGCTGTTAACACGACTCTCCTCACTTCGCTGTTCATTTTACCGATTCATTTCTTTTGTTGCCCTTCGGTATCCCCACTACGCGTTCGTTAAGCGGCCGCTTTCTTCCAAATATTCGACTGAAGGACCGTAGGTATATTGATGGCTCATTAGGCTGTCGGCCTTACGCTTCGGTGATGCTTTGTGTCGCGAAGCCGTCACAAAGTTTTGTCGTCGAGTGCCGTCGCATATATATGTTTATGTCTTTATGTTTACCTTATTGTTTTTATGTCTATAAGCCCAAATTTCACTTGTTATTTCCTTTATTTTGAACTTCCTGTCCTAGTATATATTTGTTGAGACAGAGCTTGTTATAAGGATACTTTGCTTGCTATGGTCGTTGGGTAAAGCCGACTGAATTTCTACGGAGATCCTCACAGGTCGCACCGTACCCTCGAATAAGGATAACGCAGGGGTAGTTATTTACAGACGGAAAATTACCAATCGTATTAACCTTTTCGTTATGGCACTCCGGCTGAACGAGCCGCCGTGCGAAAATTATGCACGGTGCGCAAGAAAGTTCGTCAAATATAAAAATCTCTACTCATAACTTCTCCAAAGATTTTGTTCTCCAACATTTTATCGTTAGACCAGTATTCGCAATATGACAATTTTTTATTTTGCGACATTGATAATCTGATGGCGAGAGAGCGATAAATTTCTGGGAGAGAAGTGTTTCAGGAATTTATCGTATGATCATCCTCGTCAACTCTACTCAGATAATCGTTTGTCGTGCCAACAGTGAAATTTATAAAGTTTTCGCAACAGAATAATTGAAAAGTTCTAAAACCGCCGCCGAATAACTAATTGATGTTTTTATTTCCGAATGCTTGCAATGAAATTTATGAATATTTGGCCGAAATAATTCGTTAGTCCATGTAATTTCTCTTGTATCTTTTCCACATTCAGTTTATTATTTGTATTACATCTTTCTCGTGCCAAATTTGAATTTATCTGGTCATCTTTTGACAGCTCCGAATAATTCCGATTTACGATAGTACGTCTTTTTCTGTTATTTGTCATCATTTTAGGGGTGGCATGAAAACTGTTCAGAAATCATTAATCCAAATAAAGGTAAACAAAGCATTCCTTTTTGTCTGTTGTTGGGAAAAAAGTAAATTTAATTATTTTGCTTCAGTAAGCACTCACTTTATTCGTACAAGTGTCTCGAGACTGATTTGGCATTTGCTTTGCTGTTACATATGAGGTGCAGTTGGATGTAAGTGCCCAAGAAATACTCTCGATGTTCAACAAAAGTTTATTCAACAATTAACAGTTAAGAATCAACAATCAACAATCACGCTTCCCGAATGTGTTTGCTTTCGCTATTACGCTAAACCCTTCGCACTTCGCTGTTCGAAACGGAACGAATCTCTTGTTTAAAACCGAACGAATTCTTATCCTTTGTTGCCCCTCGATATCCCCACTAAGCACGCGTTTGTTGGATGTCCGTGACCGCTGCCGCGTATGTATTCTTCCGAATATTCGGTGGAAGAACCGTAGGGATATCGATGGTACATTAGGCATGTCGGCCTTACGCTTTGATGGTATAGCGCTTTGTGACGCGAAGCTGTCGGAAAATTCCGTCGTCAAGTGCCGCCACACGTAGTATTGAGGTGTTCGTCCGTGAGAAACACATGATGCAAAACAAAATACTAACGCTACATGTCCAGAGTAAGATACTTGATGTGCAATAACTCCGGTCGCTTATCGTATGTACAATACGCGGCATCTTACGCAGAACGACTATAGTCGCCCATAGCAACGAAAGGGTTAAATTGACCACCACCCTTGCACAATTTAAATCGAATCTCAGTATTCATTTTACCGGCAAATAATCTTCGTTGCTGCATTCTGTCAAGCCTAGAGGTTCGAAAAATAATTAGTTAGTGTAATATTGACTAATACGTATTAACAAAATTTCAATGAAAGTACTTGGTATTAATGAGAAACTGGATCGTTTTTAACTCTTCAAATATGAACAACATCGAAACCATGTTCTACATATTCTGTTAATTTCAAACTGGTCGTGTTGTTTGTAAGTTGTACATTGATAAAGAAGAATATTTTGTAGCGTTTTCTGCATTTATTTTAATATCTTTCTGCATACAAATATGATTAAAATGGCAAACCTGTACAAGATATTTTTGTTCGTGTTGTTCGATCTGTAGTTTACTAAGAAAAAGTGAGACTTGAATAAAAATAATCTTGAATAAAAGCATATTCCAAATCTTTTGGATGTTTAAAATTGACACGAATGTCTGGAAAATAGTGAACATTCACAGTCTATTTACCAGAATCTCCTTCGATGCATGTTTCAATAGCGAATGAACTGTCACTGACATTTTTTCCTACTTAGTGTGCAATTAATTGTTTCCTCCGCCAATACAATAGAAGTAACTACGGATGTTGATACGTAGATAATTCAAGAGAAACTGGAAGTTTCCAGATTGATTTCTAACTCCGATATTTCTAACTTTTTCGATAATTAGCATATCAATACGACGTTGAATGAATTATCAACTTTCCAATAAAGGCTTCCCACGACAATCAATGTTAAAGTTCCTTCTTTATATAAATGTACGTTATTAGCTTGATGCCTATGAAATGTTGTTTCTTTCAAATATGAAGTTTGCATTTGACAGGCCAATATTACTCATCGAAATCTGTCTTATGTCGATTACTTATATTTGATAAATTGCTATGAATCACGTGCCTTTAACTTTCACGTGTCGTCCAATTTTCAGCCATCTTTTCACATTTTCAATCTCTAAAATATAAATAACTTCTTGCTACATAAGCTCCCTTGCAAAATAATTTCTATACGTAAAACTTCCCACGACAATCAATGTTAAAGTTCCTTCTTTATATAAATGTACGTTATTAGCTTGATGCCTATGAAATGTTGTTTCTTTCAAATATGAAGTTTGCATTTGACAGGCCAATATTACTCATCGAAATCTGTCTTATGTCGATTACTTATATTTGATAAATTGCTATGAATCACGTGCCTTTAACTTTCACGTGTCGTCCAATTTTCAGCCATCTTTTCACATTTTCAATCTCTAAAATATAAATAACTTCTTGCTACATAAGCTCCCTTGCAAAATAATTTCTATACGTAAAAGACGTAATTGCTTCAAAAAAAAAAAAAAAAAAAAAAAAAAAAAAAAAATAGTATTCCACGTTCATACATTTTTCTCATCGAAATACAAAGCTGCAGTAGAGTTTCACAATGAAACAATTCCAAATCCTATTGATGGTACGAACGTAATATTATCAAAATACTGTTGTTTGATCGGTCGTGTTAACCTTCGCGAACGTCGATATTCGGTGGCAGTCAGCACGCTAATGGAAATCCAAACTGCTGATTAACTTGCCGTGACACGTGCTCTAATGAGTGCGCTGTTTCGAGCAGAAGTACCGCTAAACTGGATAGTATAGTTCTCGACGATATAAGAACGACGACCTCGCTAACGAGTCGTTGTGTCGTGGCCAGTCAGCAGCTGCCACTGCCGCCGGTTCGCTTTCATAGCGTGCTCGCACGCATGCTGATTATTACCGAGCACCGTGTATACCGTCCTCGTCGTAACTCTTTTGATATCTTTGTTCTGCCTGCTACCAGTGTTTAATTTACATATCACATACACGTTTCGAAAGTGTCAGAACTAGCGATGGGATGGGAAACGCTTCGAGCCATTCATGTTGTGTATAATTCGAATTTGTCGAATCATACACAAGATGATTGAAAGTTTAAAACTCTTGAAAGTCCTCGTAACCTTTGAATCTTGCGTGTATGGTAATTCGAACTTTCTAAACTTCCTTTAATATCATATGTGGACGATACAGTTTGGGCAAAAGTAATCAAAACTTGTAAACAAAGCCTGTAAAGCGAAGTAATGATAGCTTGTAAAACTTGAATCAGGCTTTAAAAATCTACTTAAACTAAATTAAACAAGATTTGATTGAATAAATTTCTTTAAAAATTGTGTTTAATTTTATTTAAGATTCATATCACACGATGATTGTCTACATTTTACATTACAATCGAATCATCATGGACTTGTGGTATTTCCGTTCTTGTCTTATTGGCGAGATAAACATCTTTGGAAAAGTAGTTGATACTGTAATAAGGAACATCTGGAGAGTTTCCAGATTTTAATGTATCAGCTGACGAGTTAAGAACTGGTTGGCTACACGAATAAGCAACATGTTAAATACGCTTGAAGCAAGAAACAGATGTCAATATCAAAGTGCACTTTGATGATGGTTGTGACGATACTGGCGGAACACGAAAGACTCTCCATATTAGTACCACTGGTAATTGTTAAAGTTTTGACGTTGCGTTTACTACAAAGATTTGTGTTATTTCTTTTCTTTTTCTAATCTTATTGTTTTCGCTTTTAGAATAACTTCGTATAAACATGTTTCTGATGCTTTTAATAGAAAAATTTTATTCGTCAAATGTAGAATATATAAACAGAATTTTTAATCATTTATTAGATTATAGAAAATTTCTTATTTGTTATTTACTGTCTTTGTTCTCTGCGAAAGTAGATGATGCTAAATACATTTTGAAATTGAAATTTTTAGGAAATGCACGTCCTCGTATCTCGCACTGAAACACTTACAGTAGTATTTTACATACGAAGATTCTCACTTTTATAATAACTTTAACAAATTGGTAAAAAATATTTTCGCGCAGGAAGTTTACATATATGTGTAGCCTTTTATTAATTTGATTTAATTTTACATGTATCCTTCAGAAATATTATAGTGTGTGTACGTGCTTTTGACATATCAAATACTTTTAAAAAGTGTATTCTTCTATATATCGGTTTAATTATTTGCACCGATTTAACGATATAATTTGAAGTTAGGTTTAAAAAATGGAAAAATCTTTATATTTGAAAACATCGAGCTTGTGACTAAAATACCTTTTCTTTCCTTAGTAATGAAATTAAATATATATAAATAATAACACAGACTCTTCCAAGGGGTTCTCTTAACCCCTTAACCGATTTACGTTCGAGAATTTTGGGCCGAAAACGTAAACAAGCTATTATACAGAGTGGTTGGCAACTGGTGGTACAAGCGGAAAGGGGGTGATTCTACGCGAAAAAAGAAGTCGAAAATATAGAATAAAAATTTTTTTTTTAATTTTTTCATCGAGACTACGATCTACAGTAAGATCTGTTATAACGAGACGCGTGATAAAGTGCATGCGTACCGAGCGAAAATTCAAAGTCGATTTTCTCGAAGACAAAGCCTCAAACGAAAAATTTTTATTCTATATTTTCGACTTCTTTTTTCGCGTAGAATCACCCCCTTTCCGCTTGTACCACCAGTTGCCAACCACTCTGTATAATAGCTTGTTTACGTTTTCGGCCCAAAATTCTCGAACGTAAATCGTAGGTTGAGAAGTTAATGAGCGATTTAGAAGATAATTTACATATCTGAATAACAAGATGATAGAAATCTCCATATGAAAGTATTCTTTCTATTAATTCACATATATTATTGTAATTCAAACTATGTAAATTTTCTAATGAAATTAAAATGAACTTGAATTCTGATTGAATTTTAACCAATAATCTATGTCAATTTAATAGTCACTTCTAATAGAATTGTCATTTATCGAAGCATTCGTGCCATTGTGTGCGATAGGACATATTTTGCTACTGCAAAATCTATAACATAATTTATTCGAACAGTAGGGTAATAGAAATTTCTGTATGTGAAGCACACAAACAGCAAATTGCAAGGTAATTTGCGAATTGATTGAATTGAATTTCAATTGAATTCCGTTTCATAATGTAAATCGATCTAACATAATTATCATACATTAAAACCTTTGTTGAATTTTATATGATAAAGTAAATAATCCTGCTGTATAATTTATTAGAATGTATAATGTAACTCAGTTAAAAAAAATAGGATAACAGGAAATGTGAAAAACAGATTTGCACTTATTTGACTTTAATTGAATTTTCAATACAACTATATTTACAAGTGAAATCGATTGAATTTAATTTTAATGAATGTCATTCAATCATCTATTGAATTTTGTAAGACTCATCGGTACATTCGAAGAATAAGGTAATAGAAATTTCTATGAGAGGCAAATCTATTTGGGTCAAACTGAATTCTTTAATAGGACCATAATTGATTGATACATTCATTGAACGTTATATACAATGAGACAAACTCTGTTAGTGTATAATTTATAATATACTGTATCTGAATAATAGAATACAAATTTATTTTATACGAAGAATAGATCCATTGTTTTATACCGAATTTTCAGTACAGCTAAATTAGCAAGTGAGATTGAGCGAATTGCATTTCAATTGAACTTCATTCAGTAGCCTAAATCAATGTATGGTATGTACATAATAGACACTTTTGATAGAATCATCTCATTCATTGGGAAGTCCATTCAATTGATTCACAAACATTACGAGTACATCCTATTTTACGCCTTTGTAATTTCTTCTATCTTTATAGTAGAACGTAGAACCTTGATTATTATTATTCGAATCAATTAGTTAAAAAATAAACACGTATTTGCGATTACTTTGTAATTATGTAGACTAAATATCATCTGTTGATAATAATTTATTTCATCTTGATACATTTTTGACGAAACAATTTTCTACCCTAGTAGAATTCTAAGCTAATTTTTTTCAAATTTTTGAAACCCAATGGAACACATGCTTTTAGATAAAAAGCTTTTAAATACCAATTTATGCTGTAATTCCTTTCTTTCGTCTTTCAATCTGTTTCTTTTATTTTCTTATTTTGTCGAGTTACAACTTGTATTTTCGACCAATCGCGGGGAGACGAACTCACGAGGAGGGACGTCAACGGGAAAATTTAATATATGCCGTACGACACCATCTGTGTTTTTTCGACCAATCGCGGGGAGACGAACTCCCGTGGAGGGACGTCAACGGGAGTCGTAAATTCCCGTTACGATTATAGCAATCGACACCACCAGTTGATCGATCCCCTGATTTCCGTTAAGATAATAGGAGTGGTTGAATTAGTATAACACTGTGATTCACAGAATTATAAGGTTTTATTTTCAACACTTAAGTTACACTGTTGAGTAGATATAATTCCTAGATGACAACTTCTCGCCCGAAGGTACGATAGATATGCACGTCAGAGCAAGGCTCTTTTAATCGAACTTCGTATGTCAATGGACGTAGCACTAGAGGATACTTAGTAGAGGAAGTGAGTGCTCGTGCTTAGGCGTTAGATTTGGACTTGGTTGGTGAGTTTTCTCGCGGTATAGAAGAAGTAGTTGACTCTTCCAACGGTGTAGAAGAAGTTTGACTTGACTCTCCTGAGGTCGTAGAAGCAGTAAGTTACAGGGACGATGCTGGGTCGTAGGAAAGCTCGTGATAGGTGTGTCTAGCGCACGGGACCATCGGATTTGTTCGGGACGACTGTGGCTAAGAGATCCAGGGAAATAGGCTTCGTTGTTAATTAGTTAAACGAAGGTTGGTGGATTAGGAAGGGTCTTAGCTGCCCTCGATAGAAAGTTGTTATTAGGAAGCATCGTACGCGGGAAAATCCAACTTTCCTTTGTCAAGCCGTAGTAAACAATATTTTTTAGAAGGTGATTTAGAAAAGATATTTGTTCGGTCTGCAGGACCTTAGCAAGCAAATTAATGGGATTTACGACGGAGCTTAAAGTTATTGAGGATACGCCGTAAGTAGGAGCGGACGTCTGGTGTCCGTCTGGCCCGCGGTGTATGGACCTGGTCCAGGGAGAGAGTCGCCCGGCGTAACACAACTATTTTGTTGAACTCTTCAATTCAACAACATGACCTTCTTTTTGTCTTTCAATACCAGTTAATTGATTCGTGTTATTTAGTTGACACGCCAGTGTCTAACGATGAACCGAATACGATAACGCGATTGAACAATAAGACGCTGATATACACAGAGAGTGCAATATTGTTCGGTTAATCGAAAGTTTGTTGTAGTTTTAAAATATTACCAAATGACTTCCAACACTTTCCTTAGCATTATTTATATAAAATAACTTGCAGGTTCATCCACGATCGATACTCTCAACTTCCATGCTTTTTCATCAGACCTGGCGTCTCCTTAATCACGTTAACTGATTCACATCGATCAAAAATTCCTGACAGTAACTGCTCTCTATTGTTTCGCCGGCATTATTACCTGCTTTTCTAAAATATCACGCTTAATGTATGTAAATATCAAAGGAAAAGAATCTGATAATCGTGCCTCATGCAATTGTAAGTAGAAGCAGTTAACATCTAACGATATTCGATTCCCACGCAATAATTTGTGGCCGAGGAAAAGGAATAGATTTTTTTGCATATCAGTGTTTCCGTTAGGTTGTAAACGATGCTTGTGTCTGATTAAATTTAAATAAACTGTTAACTTTGGAATATATTTCGTTGGTTTTCTTTTAGGTGTTGCGATTTGAATGTTACTTTGAAGTTCTGCGTTTAGTATGTCAGTTACTAAGATGTGGATCAAAATGATAATGGTGATTCGAGAAACTTTGAAACCTATTACCTTGTGCAATAAGGATAGAAATTAAATAAATTTCGTATATCGCAACGCAAACTGAACTATGAAAATTGCAAAGTTAAGCGTTATCGATCGTCACGTAGGCCCATACCAATAATCCCAAATAGGTATTTTATTGCTTAATTTTCTTCAGTTCTGTACGTATTCCTAGGTAGTCGTGTATTAGTATTAGATAAAAAAGTACGAACCTATCTACACAGTTAATAAAAATATAATTAAATTAAGAATATAAATCCCGTATTTTTTAATACATATTCCACGTTTATTTCTCTTATCTACGATCTAGATCTATGTCTAGATCGTCTAGATCTACGATTTCTTCTATGTATCTTTTATACAGGGTGGTTGGTAACTGGTGGTACAAGGGGAAAGGGAGTGATTCTACGCGAAAAAAGAAGTCGAAAATATAGAATAAAAATTTTTTTTATTTTTTTATATTATTTTTTTTTTATTTTTCCATCGAGACAACGATCTACAGTGAGATCCGTTATAACGTACCGCACGCGTACAGAACGGTACCGAGCGAAAATTCAAAGTCGATTTTCTCGAAAACAAAGCCTCAAATCACCTTGTATATATGGTTTGATATGTTTGGTGTACCGCAATAATATAGGTTAAATTATATAAAACATATCTGTTTCATCTAAGAATAACTTACGTATAATTGTATGAACATATATAAAATATTTACCTTAAATAAATCAATGGTCGATCAAGAGTTACTTCTTTTGTATTTCTACATTCTCTTCTACCGAAATTTAACAGATTAACTTTGTAATTCTTTTTTAGCATTCATTACTAACTGATATATATCCACATTGTAGGCAACCTTCAACACGACACACTAACCATGTGCGTATCCACAGAACGACTGTGCGGTGCCTCGTGTCGGTCAACCGCTATTATTTAGAATTGCTTACAGTACTGCTCGTTGATTGGCTACAATTCAGCAGTACAACATGGTACCTGCGCACATCCTTGCGCGATTATATAAGAATATAAATGTATAATATTTGTACTTTAAGAGTGATTAATAGATATCATTGTATGTACAATTTTGTAGAGTACAATTAGATATGTAAGTACAATTTTAACAAGCCGTCTTAACAAGATCTTTATGAACACATCATACATCAAATGTGATACATGCAAAGTATGTATAACATTTAAGATACATGTATGTATGTATAGTGAAAAACAAAACTGTTCGTACAGTTGGAATGTAAAAATAAAAAGAGCAATATTTCCTACATTATTCAAGTATATGTACACCATAAGAGACATTTATATAAATAATGTAATTGTATAATAAATGTATACAAACATTGACATTATTCATTGTTAAGGAAAAATCGATATAAATGTCCTTTATATTGTCGCTAGTAATGATCGAGTTTATTTGTTGACCAGTGACTCATCGGCTTATTCTGTTTTTGCCGAGCACCCGCGTTTTTGTGTCTTGGCGCCAAACTCAACCTAGGCAGTTTTTGCTTTATCTTGGTCTAGGCTTTAGAACACGGACTTACTCATACAAGAGCCCTGACCCGAGATGGTCACCTAAACCTCAAAATATGGAATAATAGAAAATATAGAATATATAGAATAGAAAATATAGAATAAAAATTTTTCGTTTGAGGCTTTGTTTACGAGAAAATCGACTTTGAATTTCCGTTCTGTACGCGTGCGGTACGTTATAACGGATCTCACTGTAGATCGTTGCCTCGATGGAAAAATAACGAGACGTGATAAAGTGCACGCGCACCGAGAGAAAATTCAAAGTCGATTTTCTCGAAAACAAAGCCTCGAACGAAAAATTTGTATTCTATATTTTCGACTTCTTTTTTCGCGTAGAATCACCCCCTTCCCGCTTGTACCACCAGTTACCAACCACCCTGTATAACTTCTTCGACACAAAGTTGCCTATTTTTTCATATTTCCTTTGTTTTACTTTGTATAAATATATTGAAAATTATTCTAACAATCTCGTTTACTACTACAATAGAATATAATTTCGTTCCCCAATCTGCAAGAATTTCAAATTTTTTAATTTAAAAAATCACGTTAAGCTTTTCGAGACTATGTAATGGTACGATAAATCCCAAAGTAACTTTTCGACAGACCGCTTGATCGTTATAATTTTTCTGACATCACCAAGATACGTAGTTCTCATGATAAATGGGAGCAAATATTCTATTTTGAAAATTACGAAATCTATTCCTTTTCTCAAACGTCGGTGAATCAATATCCTTATATTATTATACATATTGTTATTGCCACTTCTGAAACGAAAAATCCGCCTCGAAAGGGTTAAATCAGAATCTTAATGCAACGTCAAATTTTATATAAAAAATAATATTAAAATAACGTTAAAGTATTAATTAACCGTTCGAGTCCCAAGCAGCGCGATTGTCACGTAAGAGACACAAGAAATCACGAAAATGATAGATCGCCGGTGATCTCGCGTCGCAGTTCGAACGGTTTACAAATAAGGCGAAGAAATTGAACTTTGTATGTGGTAGTAGAATTTATTATACAAATCCAACAGAGTGACGGTTCAAAGTTTTACAACAGACTGATTCGAGCGCTTATTTTGAAGAGTTTTTATACCGAGGTTTTAATCCCTCTAGAGGGATTGTCATCTGGTGTATATCAGAGGCGCCTATTCCGTTACTATTCGATTATTGTTTCGATGGCTGTGGTATGCAGGATGTCTAACCTCTATCCTATTACTGTTTCCGAGCATGTGACCCTTCTTGAGCGTGTGACACGATCGTGCTGTTTAGATTTCGTGACGAAAAGTCCCAGTAGATTCGAACGCTACGGACGACTGACGGTATTTTCTATTTCATTGTTATTTTCTTTACTTACGTACAAATTATACTCATCTATAACAAGTATTAACGTATTATAAATAATTAGCCATGTTACTGTGTCACGCCAGAAAAATTACTGAAAATTCTCAACACGAGAATTGATTGTAATTTTAATAAATAATAAAAAAAAAAAATTGTTATTTTCTCGATCATTTTATTGAACAAAACTTGAAACATTTATAAACTAATAGTACGTATATATAATAGTATAGATGTATCTCAGAAAGTACCAAATATGACGAGCGCTATTGCGCCGCTTGTTTCTCTTCGCAATCGATTAAGACAAACACTGTCACGCTGTTGGGGATTTTCGACGTTCAGAAGTTCAAGCTTAAATCCAGCTATAAATAACATACATTAGGCCAATATTCCAATTAATCAGCAGAAGATAGCACGCGATCGTCAAATTTTCGATTGAAAATCGATGTATCCTAGTGAAAGGGTTAAAAGTTGCCTACGATGGCTCGTTACATTGTAACACGCACCCGTTAGCTGCACGCGCTTCACCATTAGCCGTTCTGCAACGCTTTGATGCGTAGTTTTCGTCGAAAATGAAAGATTACACGCGCGATACGATATCTGTAACGCACCACGAGTGTCTGCGTTTCGTCCAAACCTCTCTCGACAAGTGGAATCAAATATGATGATACAAATCGATTTCGTTCACAGGCGATTACGTAAGTAACTTCTATGTCGCTGTAGGCTACGCTGCGTGTCCTAATTTGGCGCTTTCGGGCGGAACCTCTTCAGCCAGTCTGAAACGATCTCGAAGGAAATAGCTCGAGGCAATTTCCTCCGTACAACTCTGATTCGAGAAACATTTTCAATTAGTGGTTTATGAATATCTATCTCTCCATCTTAATTAGGAAAATAAACAGCACTTTGTGGATTTTAACTACCAATCAGATGCTATTTATCTTATTTCATGGCGCTTACCAATTTTCATCTATTTCTTCTATTTCTATTTCTTCAATTTTTTTCTATTTCAAAATTTCTAATTTTCAAGCGTTTCATTTCGAATGAATTTCAATGGTTGTTCAAGTGTCTGCAAGTACGCGGACACAAGAGCATCGGATTTTTAGTTAGTTTTGTATTTAATATTGCGTTTGGATTAGGATGTTTTTCGATAATTGAATTGCTTGGGCGATTAAATTTAATCGAAAATTTCAGCTATATATATTCTAGCTAACTTTTCAGATCTACTTAAATTTTTGTAAATATTCTTAACTTAAGAACGTACGTATGCAGTGGCTACAAAAAGTATTTGTACAACACTGCAGTTATTTTTTGCATTCGTATATTAATTAATTACATTCAATTATATTAAATCTCGTATCATTTAATAGTATTATTTTTTATTATTATTTATTTAGTCCGTGCCTTTCGGCTTTGGACGACTTCCAGATTACATCTCTTACATTGTCTTTACTTATATTTAACGCTCATTTAATAGTACTTACTGTCATATAATTATATCTTCGTATGACGAATAGATTGTATGTCAGAAAATTGATCACACATTCTATTCAAAGAGGCAAACAGGCTTAGAGGAGAAGTTGTATGTAATTATAATCTGTAAGTTCATACTTTATGGTTACAAGTTTCACTGACCTACAATCATATACAGGGTGGTTGGTAACTGGTGGTACAAGGTAACTTGTGGTACAAGCGGAAAGGGGGTAATTCTACGCGAAAAAAGAAGCCGAAAGTATAGAATAAAAATTTTTCGTTTGAGGCTTTGTTTTCGAGAAAATCGACTTGAAATTTTCGCTCGGTACGCAAAAAAAAAGATTAAAAAAAATTTGTATTCTATATTTTCGACTTCTTTTTTCGCGTAGAATCACTCTGAGATCCGTTATAACGTACCGCACGCGTACCGAACGAAAATTCAAAGTCGATTTTCTCGAAAACAAAGCCTCGAACGAAAAATTTTTATTCTATATTTTCGACTTCTTTTTTCGTCTAGAATCACCCCCTTTCCGCTTGTACCACCAGTTACCAACCACCTTGTAGAATGACGTATGCATCTTAAAACGAAGTAATCTCAAGTCTCGTCTTATCGACATGTTAAGAAGCGAAGCTACAAATGACCTTCCGCGATAAATCGTTAATCCGATTTTAATAATGGCTGCCGCCCTACATATTAACATTAAATATAACGTCTAGCGTCAGAAAGCAAGATGACCTTGAATTCTCTTTAACGCCTCCACCATCATTTTTTAATCCCTTCGACCTTCTCCAATTTCCAATATGTGTGTCTTTTTCTTTACCTTCGTTCATTCCAAAATTATACCAACACAATAATAATAGCAACGATTACAATAATAATAGCAAAAAAAACTCACCGAGAATGAATGCTGTAAGTCAATTGACCACTATTTTTCACAAGGTCGTACACTCTGTTTGTTACTGTACGAAATTCATTATATTTTCACAAGTCGCGAAAACGTGTGATCGTAAAGAATAAAGTTATTAATTTAATTAGCCACGATATTAGAAGAACGATACTTGTAGGAATCAAAATACTCGACTAAATTCGAATTCTCTAAATATTATTTTACAGCACAGAGGTAGAATCTGAATTTTTTAGTGAATCAGAACTTTGAATAACTGAAATAGACGAGAGTATAAAGTAAACGAAAGGATAGAAAATGAATTACACATTTTACGATAATTTATAAAATAAGCGGAATAGTGGCGATTTGCACATGGCGCGAGGTTAATGCGAATTTACTTAATATTTTGAAACAACGAGAATTATCTATGTATATATGTATATTTTTCTAACAGTACTGCAACGAATGTTTATACATACCATTCGTTTTGGTAACATTTACTCGAACCAAAGGTTGAATCATCGTCGGAGCATTGCGCGTATTTCAACGTGTTTTCTCTCGTTGCAAGATGATACTCCATGGTTCTGGCGAAACGCAATAGTTGACTGTCTTAAGAGATGTGTAACACCTGATCTTCTGACCAACCTTGGTACATTCGTAACGATCGATCTACTTTTTCTTGAAATATACAATAAACTAGATAACGAATATCTAAATGTGGATGAAACGCAGGAAAAGACAATACTTTCACGAGCTTCCTCTCGTCATGGCTATCACGGCTACCGTTACTCCGATTTTAGACCGAAATTTGTCGCAATTTTACTATCAGATATCTCTCGATTGGCAGGAAAAATAAATTAAAACGTTTAAATCAACTAAATTAAATGAAAATACATTGAATCAACGTCCGCACATTTATATTTGTATTTCTATATTTTTCTTGTACTAGGCGAATACAAGAGTCCCTGGTGTTAGAAAAAATATAAGGAATATTTCTTAATATCTTCGTTTATGCGCTACAGTGATTCACAAAAGTATTCGAACATTTATCACAGAAAAGTTCTATGAATGTGTTATGCGCGTCGTACGAAACATTTCCACATTTGCGTTGTAACGAGATACGAAATAGAATGTAGAAAATGCGCGTAAAGTGGGAAAATATGTAAACTGTCTAAAAAATGAGATACTCGTGTAAATTTCACTTGCGTAGTTATATTCATATACAAGAATTGAGAATTGTCTAGAATCGTATTCCTCGAATTTCATTCCAAAATTCCATTCCCGGAATGAACTCGAATCAACGGATAAATTTTTGTCCATCTACCACGAAACCTACTAATATATATGCGTACGCAAAACACGGCGCGATTTATTTGGGGCGGTTTACAACACGTTGGATTGTTTAGACTGTCCGGATGTTTTATGCGTACGATGCACCATCCGCGATGCATTATCGTGTGTAATGCACGAACGCATAAACACACTCGTCGATGGTTAATGCCCTAAAAGGGCTGAAAGAGACGCTGAATTCTTCTTGGAACATAGAAAACGGAGAAAATCGGAAGCCTGTCATCGAGACATAATCAAGACTGTCTGCTTTATTGTAAAATCTAAAATGTTATGTATTTGTGACCAAGAAGTTGTATTAAGAACCTAGTAACGGAGAATGCAAGAAAAGAAAATCAATTCAATTAAATTTGATCAAATATGAATATAAATTTGTAATTAACAATCGATTATTCTCAAACACATTTATCATTACCAAACTGGGAATATTTCTGCAATTTCATATTCTGATCCTCTACAACCGCTAGAAAATTGCTTATTAGTTCCTTTTCGCAGAGCGAAATAATTTCTCCTTTTTACGTCGTCTCGGCTGTTTTCACTGCTGAGCCAGCGCATGGTTGTTAAGAACTCATAAAATTGAATGACTCTCTAACTGCAGTTTATTTTTCCAATTTATTCGTCTTATCTTGAACTCTGATTGTTTGCGATAATAAAACTCAGCTCTGTACACTTCGTGAAACGCTGTTTGATATTTTCAAGTAAATTTTGCAGTTTCTTCTATAATCAGTATTGCAACACAGTATTGCAATATTCTATTTACACGTTTAGCATCTTATTTAACGTTTTATTTACTATTACAGTCTATATATTTATCATCTTTCATCGGTATTAAATAGATCCAACACAAATTCAAAGAAATCATTCTCGAGCCGGGATCTACGAAACTTCAGTTATTTTTATTTTTCTTCTTTTGGTAATAATTTGAAGAGCCTGACAATGACAAATGACAAAGGAGGAGAATAATTCTATATTTTGTATTATATTCTCAAATCTTTCTCGATAGAGGAAAACCAGACTTATCGTAAAAATAAAAGCGATGTGGAAAGTTATATAATTACTTTACTAGCTTAGATATCAAGGGAAGAGAAACTCTCTTTTCCTCTCGGAAACGAAACATTCACCGTTGCGTTTCTCGGTTCAAAACCTAACAATGTTCATTAAAATTATTTCCAGTTGCTTTCACGCCTCTGTTACTTTGCATTTCGACAGTGTCAGATTATTCGCGACAAACTTACCGATCTACTTACTTAATCAGCCGCAAAGATTTCCTAGCTAATAGGTGCATATCGCTAGATCTCTTTCTCGATCGTCTTGTTTATTCTTTCCCGTTCCACTAGATCGACGTCAACGATTTCACGACCACTGAATTTTTCTTGTCGAACAGATCAGCAGATTGAAAACATGATCGATCGACGAGTAACCCTCTTCTACACCTCATGTACGAGTACAATACGGGTTAGAAGTTTCGTATCGATACATCGTATTATAGAAGCTGAGAAGCTAGAACAGAAGTCAGTATTAGTGTTAATCATATTGGAATAAATACTCTGCTACTTCAAAAAATTCTTCCATAAAAGAAACCTGATAAAGTAAAAAGATATTAATAATGGTATTTTAAATTTTATTAAATTAAATAAATTAGATAAATATTAATAATATTATAAATTATAATTACAACAATATAAAATTACTATAATTTATAAATAAATTAAATATTAAAAAATTATTATAATTATAATATTATAAAAAATATTAATAAATATTAAATAAATTAGATAAATTTTAAAGCAATGTGCATAATTTATTAGAGCCACAGGAGAGATAATATGTTGTTTTTCAAGTAAACAATACATAATAATAAAGATAAGATAATGTCAAGCGAAAATAGTTTTATACAAGCGATGAAACTTAAAAGTCTACTTCACGATGGTATTTAATCAAACAATAGAGTTTCTTTTGTGTTGATTCTTGTAAAGAATCCAAGATCTCGATCAGAGATGCAGTGTTCTTTATTGATTTAAACAGTTTTAACAATTATACATTACTACATGCAATGGATATCACTGCATTAATCTGTGCAGTTATTAAGCATTTCAATTTACCGTCACGAAAACTATTATTCATATACGTGTCAACACGTATGTACACAAAGATAGATATCGTTATCATCCGATATCATAGTATGATATTATCGATGAACAGTGAACACTTACTGCGTTATCTTGTCATTACGTTTACTCCTTCCAAATTTCGCATCATCAAACAGGAAATCCTCGATAATTACCTGTTTCGCGATATTTGATACTCGTGCGTACGCGGAAATTTCACACTGCGGATGAACCGCGTACGAAACTGTGTCTCCATAGAGATGTTGTAACGACTGCTCTTTCACGGTTCGTTGTTTCCTGTTGCGTTAATTAACGTGAAATCTTATACGATCACGGTGTCGACACGCGTGTTAAGCATCCGTTGTATTATTTAATTCCTCCTCGTGAAAAAAGCGGACTTCTTTAACGCAGTATTGACGTCACGATTCTTTATTTACACTGATTAACTTGATGGGTGTAGAAGTAAAGTGGAGAAATAACATACGAATCTTATTTATCCGTATGGAATGATAAATTAACAGTGTTTCGTAGAAACACGGTAGAATCTCGATTGAAAAAGCTTTGGACATTAATTAATGGAGCATTTAGGGATGACAAATGGATGGTGTAAAAGCAACTGAAGAACAAAAATCAGAATCGAAAGAAATTGTTAAGAAATCATCTGACCGTACCAACGATTCAGTAATTTTCTGACGAGCCTTACGATCGTGTCAATAAACTTTTCTCATGGTCCAGCCAGATTTAAATAGCGTTAAAAGCTATAAGAGCGGTGTATGGATGGATGGTTCTGTATAAAAGGCGAGATAAAATGGTTTGTTTAGACGATCATCGAGATCGAGAGCGTGTATGCAAGGCGTTAAATCTTTTAATCCGGCAGGATGCGTGTTAACTGTCTCGCACAGAGCCGGCAGACACGTTCGTGACGTTGAATGCGGGGATCATTGACCAACCTAGAGAACGTTTTGCATGTTACATATAGCAAATATCGATAACTTGTTATCGCGACATTTGGGGCTGACGGTAACGGTAGTATTTGGCGAACGTTGCATCGTCGAACCAACTTCGTTCTATTTCACTAACCGTACTATTGGGTTGGCAACTAAGTGATCGTATTAAGTAATGATTTTGTCATTAGGTGGTATTGATAAAATCCGCAATCATTTAGTTGCCAACCCAATACATTTAATTATCGCGATTGTTGTAATTTGAGTTCATGCTTCGAAAGAGGCTTTGTTTTCGAGAAAATCGACTTTGAATTTCCGCTCGGTACGCGTGTGGTACGTTATAACGGATCTCACTGTAGATCGTAGTCATAACTTACTTAAATTACTTAAGTGTAGCTATAGTAAAAGTCTGGATTAGGGTATTGGAGTTTTCCCTAATATTCCAAAAGGGAGGCCCCGAGGTCCTTTTATCTCCGACATAT